>NC_056735.1:284353644-284506144 GCF_019279795.1 Protopterus annectens | reverse complement strand
AGGGTCGACTCATCAACTAGACTAGCATTTTTGTATCAGTCTAGAGGTTATTGATGAATATTTTGAAAATTATGCAGCCTAGTACATATCTTTGTGGGTCAATAGTTACAGGCAAGTAGATAGACAAATCACTTTTCCATTTTGCTGCTTTTGCTCTGTTTGAGAGGTAGCTATGGAACCATCACAGTGACGACTTGGTGAGCCTTAAGGCTGACAGTTTATGTAAGAATTTCTGGTGGGAGACAGTATCAAAAGCTGTTGATAAGTCAAGATGGTGGAGACTAGGCTTTGAGAATTCCTATGGGTGTTGACAGCATTAAAATTCATCAAAGCAGTAGTTATGCTGTGATGAGAACATGAGCTGTGTTGGGCTGAAGATGCAAGCTGGTTATCTATTAGATAGTTGAGAAGTTGTGTTTGAATATATTTGTCTAACAATAAGATGGCGATTGGCCTATAGCGTGAAAGATTTGTACTGATTCCGCCTTTGTGCAGTGGCATAATGAAAGACTGTTTTCAATAGTGAGGGAACTTTATTTTCAGATATGGATCGATTTATCATAATTGAAACCGGATATGCAATAGTCTCAGCTGCTATTTTAAGATATTCGGCAGGTAGATTGTCAGGGACAGTTGCAGTAGGCCTTAATATTTTGAAGAATTTTTGATGGTATCCATGGGAACTGGTTGGAAGGAGAGGCACTGAAGGATGTTAGTCACCAGTTTGGTTAATGACTGTACAGTCTGTATAAAGTGGGCAGTGAATTGGTTGACTATGGTACATTTGGTTTCTGTGTGTTTGGTGTGTAGCTTGTCTTGGACTTAACAGTTATCGATGAAGGCTCAGAATGGTTTTGAATTATTAGTGGATGTGTTTTGATTGGTTAATAGGATTTCTTATCTTTGGTAATCAGTTGTTTTGTTAGATTTCTTAGTTGTTTATATACTAGCAAAGTGGGAGCTGTTTTAATTTTTTTGTACAGACCTTCCATGCTGTGTCTCTCTTTGTTTCATGAGTTGTTTAGTTGCTAAGGATAGCAATGAGGCAGAGTTGGGTTTGCATCTTTTTATTCTGGGAGGGGCTAAACTGTTTAGAACACCTAGGAAGATTCTGCTGAACTCAAAGACAGCACCATCTATGGGGAGGGTCTACAGTGACTCCCAGTTAAGGAGATGCAGTATATTAATAAAAGAGTCTTCATGAAAAGTCCTAAGATTTCCTACTGCTCTGTATTCATGTGTTTTGGGGCTATTGCTTCGATCCCTTATTTAATTTCTCCAAATATTTTCAGTTGCTAATACCATGATGGGAATGCACCCCATTCCTAAATCAAAGTACGATTAAAGTTCATGAAATTAGTATTGTTTTAATCTTTGTTTTAATCTTTGATGTCAGCCAAAAGTACTCTTCGCAGTCCCCATAATGTGCCCATTAACGACTCCTTCTGCAATTCATATGGAGTTACATGCACTGGTAACATATCTAAATACGATTGTAGATCCTTTTTTATAAGACCTGTTCCTCCTACTACTATTGGAACTGTCTGGGTATCTTTCTTCCACATTGCTCTCATTTCTGCCTGCAAATCCTGACATTTTATGACTTTGTGTTTCTCTGTACATAAGACACTGTAGTCACCAGGTGTGGCGATTTCAATGAGCAATGCTGCTTTTGTCTTATTTTCATGGATCACTATATCTGTTTTTTTCGCATCTTTCTTTTGAACTGTGGGTAATGGGTGATCCCATGTGATGTAGACTTCACATTTTCTATAATGCTTTGCAGCTCATGTTTCCAGTTTTTTCAGCTACTTCAATATTATAATGTTTGCACAATCCCCAGTGTAACATTCTTGCCACATTATTATGCCTTTCAGAGTATACAGTCCTTCTGTCATTAGTATATCACAACCAGCAACAGGGTGTGCGATTGTTTACAATTCTGTTTTACAAAACCTACATTTGTCTGTTTCTCCCACGTGTTCAATGGACTTTGTAAACCAATGTGTACATAGCCCACTGTCTTGGGCCACCAATATTAACCATTCATCTTTTGGTTTGACTTCGGCTCTCCTTAACCATTTGTGCATTCGATCCAGGTTGTTCCAGGAGTTTTCTGTACTTGCAACTATATTTATGCATTTTCCACATTTCTTGCCTTCTCATCGGATTCTTCACCTTATATTCTTTCTTTTGTTTCTTGGCACATTCAGTTGCTACCTGGTTTTTATCTATTTCTTGTTTGAATTCCATTCCTGCTTGACCCCCCCTCCCCCCCAAAAGGAGAGATATCTATACCAAGCGATTGCAGCCCCCCAAACATCTCCAACGCCCAAGTGAGAACTGCTCTCTCCAAAGCAAAAAACACAGCATCCATGGGACCTGATGGTGTCCCCGGCTGTGTGCTCCACGAACTCAATGAGGAATTAAACCCACAGCTAGGACAGCTGTTTAATCATAGTCTTACCTCTGGATACGTACCCAGGGAGTGGCGCACTGCAACTGTGGTCCCACTTCACAAAGGCGGTGCCTCCACCGACCCTGGAAATTACCGGCCCATTAGCTTGACAAGCCTTATCTGCAAAGCCATGGAGAGGATCATAATGGACCTCATAAATAAAGACATAGGAATTTGCAGACTTTGGATCCATCCCAGTTTGGCTTTGTCAAAGGCAGATCATGCCTTCTAAACTTGGTTGACTTTTTCAAACAGTCACCAAAGCCATTGATGAGGAAAGGCAGTCCATACAGCCTACCTCGATCTGGCGAAGGCCTTCGATACACTACCCCACTCGGGTATCATTGAAAACTCATCAGCTTAAATGTTAACCCATACATCACAAGATGGGTTGCAAACTGGCTGAGTGACAGAACCCACAGGGTCAGAGTTGCTGGCGCCATGTCAGACTCAAAGCCTGTCACAAGTGGTGTACCACAGGGCTCAGTCCTGGGCCCACTCTTGTTTGGCATCTACTTTTCCAAGTACAAGCAAACACAGGAGGGTTATGGCTGACAAAGTTTGCAGATGACTGCAAACTGGGCCATAGTAGAAAACACATCTGACACAGATATCCTTCAGAAGGGTCTCACAGAAATGGTTAACTGGTGCCAGAGCCATGGCCTAAAGTTAAATGCCAAAAATGCATAGTCATACCCTTCGGGAAAAACAAGGTTACCCCTAGCTACCAAATAGGTGGCAATCCACTGAGCATAGAAGAAGTTATCAGGGACCTGGGGACCCAGGTTGATAGTAGTCTGTCATTCGACACCCATGTAGCTAAAGTAGTTAGGAAGACCTTCTACATTGCCCACCTTATCATGAAGGGATTCTCATCTAGATCAAGGGAGGTCATAGTCTCCCTATACTCATCACTCATCAGACCAATGATTGAGTACAGTGCCCCATTCGGAATGTATCTGACCCGACACTTGCAGCAGCTGGAGAGGCCACAAAGTTCCTCACCAAAAGGATAAAGGGTCTCAAACATCTGTCCTATGCTGCCCGACTGAAAGAACTCCAGCTCTATTCAGTCGCTACCGCTTGCTCAGAGGTGACCTTTGCCTAACATACAAGGCTATGTCAAACCCAGATTTGATGAATATGCTTCACCTCAAAAATCTAGATCCGTCAGAGCCACAAGGGCGGAGACTTAAACCTCGACACGGCTATTAATAGGACGCTGGAGGGATAGATTCATCACCCAAAGACTCCTATGCTGTGGAATAAAATCCCGGTATATGTGAGGCAGAGCACCTCGCTGGCCTTGTTCAAGAGAAATCTTGACCAATGGATGGGAGATCGCAGATATACCCCAGGGATTACCTCAGTGTCACTGCTCAACAGAGGCACAGCAAAATAATGGGTATAGTTCCCCATACTAAAGGGGTGGCGTAAGCCACAAAACTATGGGCTAGGCTTGTAAATGCCCTCGGGCAGATAGCCTAGTATGAACCTATGAACCTATGAACCTATGACACTGATATGCTTCTGCTAGACTAAGAAGGGAAGTCATCTTAGATTTATTCTCCTCATGTTTCAAAACTTTCACTCTGTTTGGGTCCTGTGAGGTCAGCAGATATGTATGCAGTCCTACGATTGCAGATCTACACATGTAATCAATTTCAAGGAGGTCAATACTTCTTTTGGAACGAGGAATAGATAATATTGGTATGCGCTGACTTTTATAAATCATTTGATGAGCATGAAGCATCCTTCTTGTTTTCCTGTCTGATCTATCCAGCACCTTTTGTGTTGATTGTGTAGATTGGTAAATGATCACTTACGCTGTCTGACAGAGTTCCATAGGATGACATTTTATTCAGAGATGATGTTAGTATCCAGTCGAAGACTGATTGTCTTGCTGTGATTTTGTTATATCTAGCCAATTTGATTATAAGCTGGTGACCTTCTGCATATGTATACTATTTGATGGACTTTCAGTTTGTATGGTTAGCCACTCTGTATTAACATCACCCAATCTTATGGTTTCATAAGGGATTTTTTGAGAAGACCTAGCAGAGAATATTTTCCAGTGTTTTAGTAGTGTTACCTCTCGGTATGTAAATACCCAGTCTACCTGACTTTGTCAAAATCCCATATTATCAAAACTCACTTTGTCGACACTCAAAATATGGAACTCCCACTTCATCGAAGCAGCGGAACAATGAAGAACTTCCCAGGGTAAGTAACCTGTTGTGTGAGAAGGTGATCTTTGCCCTTTTCCCAATTGTAGTGCGATCTTGGAGTTGGTATATTTAGTTGGGGGGTGGGGGGTGTAGTCCCCCACGTGGGTGGGTTAGGGATGGTGCAGTTTGGGTTTTGTTTCTTTTTGGGTAAGTGATTACTTTCCCTGGGAAGATCTTCATAGTTCCGCTGTTTCGATGAAACGTGAGTTCAATATTTTGAGTATCGACAAAGTCAGATTCGATAATATGGGATTTCGACGAAGTGAGGTAAATCCAAATACCCATAAATGTAATTGCTTTGTGAGTGTTTAGTTTCAGTATAAGTAAGATTTCCAAATCAGAGAAGGTTGGCAGGGTGTGAGGGGGAAATGGAAACATCTAGTGTGTTTTTTGTAGAAAATAATGACACCTCCAGCCTTTTTCTTGGCTCTGTCTAATATGATAATTGTATATAAGCAGTGCTGTACTTCATGGCTTTGCATTATTCAATGAACACAATGCCTTTCATCATTTCAACTTTTCAAAAGCCAGAAGCACATTTTTCCTCAAAATGCAACAATGTTTCAACACTCATTTGAAGAGATTCACGTTTTTTTTTTGTCCTTTTTATTCAGTGTTTCAAGTACCAACCCAAAACTATTTATTAGCACAAAATTTAGCAGCATATTCAAAAAATACTTTTCAGTTAGTGCCACTTTCTGAATACAATACTAAAATCAACCTTGTTTTGAATACTTAGGAAAGTCTATGGTTTGTCTTTCCACTACCCATGTGCTAGAAAGCATAACAACAATTTTCCCTTCAGACAATCTTTCAGGGTGTTATGGAGTCAGATGAGCTTATCTTGGCTCATCTTGCACTGTTTCTGGAAATGCCTCTTCAAATGTCTTGTCAAGTATCCCACTATACTCTTCTCAACATGTATTTTCAATGCAGGCTTCTTTAGCACAGCTCCTGTATTCATCAAATTCCCTTTGGAATGCATTTGTTTTTGATTAACATCTACACCTTCTTCACAGCAGCCTTCCTCTTCAGTATGAGCAATGAATGACCTTGGATGCTCACACGCATGCTCACGCTTCTTTTTTAGAACCACGCCTTCTGACTTCTTTTCTGTAGAATTTTGCTTCACTCATCACTCTACACCCTTCTTTCAGGAAAATAAGGCACTTTGCTCCTTTTGTCATGGTAAAACTTTAGCCTACACTGGTTTGCCTTCAGTCTCTCTTTCCCAACCAAATGTCACTGCTGCTCTGGTAGGTATGAACAACTCTGCACATCAGTTATATACATTTCTTTTCCTGCCTATACTTCAGACTTAAGTCATATTTCTGTAGTTAAAACAGCACTTTGCAATCTCAGTACAGCCTTGTATAACAATGCCTTGAACATGTACTACAATAATTTATGATTTGTTTCCATTACCATACATACATACATACATACATACATACATACATACATGGAAATATTAAAGGCATAGTTAATAATGTCCTTCCAGCCTGTCAGTATACTAAAACAGTCATTCCTATGCTACCTGTCTAAGTCGTTCTTAAAAATATCTAAACTAGTGCTTTCTTTAATACAGTTTGGTAGTCTATGACAGGCATAAGCTAAACTCTCTGAGAACTAAATAGTACAACTTTCATTCCTATATAATCTACTTCACAGGTTGTCTGATGATTCTCTACTACTCTTTGATAACCTCAAGCATTCCCAGTGGTAACTATCTCTAAATTCCCTATATAACCAAATAAGATTTCCTTCTAAATATGTATATGAGACTCTGTACAAGTTCAGATATTTTAATCTTCCATAATAACTTACAAACGTCACATCCATGGATGCCCTCTGTATCTTTCCACTGCACTCTTTCTAATTTATTCGTGCTAGTTTTCTTATGAGGTTTCCATATTACTATTCCAGTCTAAGATAACTTACAAACAATGATTTCATCATTTCTGATGTCATGGACTAGTTTTATAACTGTCATTATTAACCAACTGGTTAATATTATCTGGAAAAACTCAGAGCTAGATCCATGCATAAAGACAGGTTCTTAAACAAATCCACAGTTTTAATCACTGTGTGCTGTATTAAATATTCACCCTTCAGTCTATGTCTCCAAATATCATATGCTTAGTTTTTTGCTGAATACACTAGCCTATTACTTTCATGTGCTCAACTGGACAAGTTAATAATGGTGGTTTGCAGACATGCCCTATCTGTAACATATGTAATCAGTTTTCCCATTTGCATATCATCTGCATGCAGACTAAAGAACACCTCATATGAAAAAAAAATCAGAACTATATAACCTAAACAAGTATGGGCCCAGGAAACAGCCCTCTGGGACTTGCCATGAAGCCAGGGCACTTCTATGGGCTAGGCTTGTAAAGGCTCCAGGGCCATTGGCCTAGTACACAGCTGTGAACCTATGAACCCTGACTGTAACCCTGAACTTCACCTGTCAAATTGCTGTGCGATACTTGCGATGTCTTATTTGTCAGCCATAGATTTTATCAAGATTACATTAATATCTAGTTAGTCTAATCTGCTGATCAGTGTTTTGTGTGTGATCCTATCAAAGACTGAAGAAATGTCTATATGAATGACATCACAGCACACATTTTCATTTACAGCTATTACATTATAGAACTTTATGATCCAGGTAGCTGTAGATCTGTTTTCAATACCTACATGTTGATTTATGGTTTATCCAAAAAAAACTGCTTAATTACTTTTCCACAACAAGAAAGCAGACATATCGGTTTATATAACTCCGGATATGTCCTACTCCCCTTTTCCTCAGTGATGGATTTAACAATTGCATGTCTGCAGTCGTGATGAATCTCCCGACATACAGGTTTATATAACTCTGGATATGTCCTATACCTTTTCCTCAATGATGGATTTAACAAGTGCATGTCTGCAATCGTGATGAATCTCCTGACATATGGGTTTGTATAACTGGATATGTCCTACACCCCTTTTCCTCAATGATGGATTTAACAAGTGCATGTTTGCAATCGTGATAAATCTCCCAACATATTGGATTATATAACTCTGGATATGTCCTATACCCTTTTCCTCAATGATGGATTTAACAAGTGCATGTCTCCAATCGTGATGAATCTCCCAACATATGGGATTATATAACTCTGGATATGTCCTATACCCTTTTCCTCAATGATGGATTTAACAAGTGCATGTCTCCAATCGTGATGAATCTCCCAACATACGGGTTTATATAACTCTGGATATGTCCTATACCCTTTTCCTCAATGATGTCGAAGTATTCTCTGGTAATTATTACTAATTCATCTCCTCCATGTGCTTTGTTTGACTCCAGTTTGCATGGTTATTTCTCAATATATTCTAATTTAATTTCAGGGTCTGATGTTTCCTGGTGTTAACAGCACGAATTATCTCCTCCTTTGTGGAGGTTTTGAAAAAATGTAGAAAGATAATGGTTCAAAGAAATCTCTTGAGAGCTTATTTATTCTCTAGTTGAGGCATCTGCACAATGACTTAACTCCTTGCTGTCTAATTTAAAGCCTTCTGACATTAAAATATAACCCATATATATCAGTGGTTATAGGTCACCTCACCAGGGTACAAATAAACACATCCACACTCACTGCACTCCAGCCAGCAAACACACACACACACACACACACACACACACACACACACACACACACACACACACACACACACACACACACAGACACACACACAGACACACACACACACACACACACAGACACACACAGACACACACACACACACACACACACACACACACACACACACACACACACACACACACACATTGAAGATGCTACTATCTATATCACTGGCAAAATAACCATGCAATAAGTTGCCATAAAGATCTCCTTGCAAAGTACAAAAAAAGTATCTTCAAAGCAGCAAGTCCTCTTTCACTCCTTATTTCCTGCAACTTATATATAGTAATTTTGAGACTGCACTATGGATACATAGGAAGAAACTAAACAAAACATAAACACAAATTGAGAAGTTGGAAGCTCTTGATTACAGCTATTCAAAGTAAGGTACAAGCAGAGAAAATGTTTCTTTTCCTTTTAGCATTATATACAGGACAGACATGTTTGTATCAACCAGAGAAGCAGTGGTGGATCATAATGGATAAAGAACTGATGAAATGTTTTGGGGGAGGGAAGGGATACTTTAGAGCTTACACAGTAAAGGTCATATGCATTACACAAGCAGAGCACTACAAAGAAAAGTGGAACAAAATGATGCTAAAATGCAGGGGTTCGCAAAATAAGAATTTTTTTATGCAGGTCCTTAAGAAGAATAATAACTATATAGAATATTAATTTATAAAGCAGCAGAAAGCATTTTAAGAACTAAGCTAATACAGGAATGGAGAAAGGAGGTTTTACCAATATGGATGGCAATGGACATAGAAAATAGGTGAGGGTGGAATTTATTGGAGAAAATTAGCAAAGGAACCAAGGTATTGGTAGCAAATAACTAGAGAGGTAAAGATAATATAGTGGGATGAGAACAAGCATAAGTTGGGATTGCAGGTTAGAGACGGCCTTCCCTTCCATGGACTGATATCAGAATTTAGGCAAATAGAAAGGGATGGGGAGTGTTAAGTGAAAGACCAGTTCTGACTGAGATTTTAGTTGATTTTAGAGCAGAAGCTGCTGTTAAAAATTAAAGGTAATTAGTAGGGCATATAAAACACTGCATTAAAATTATGAGTCCATCAGTGGAGGTTGAAAAGACAGGAAAGTAAGAACAGAAAGGCAACATACATAGGGACTGAGGAAGGATATATGCATGGCTCCCAACAATGCATCAATGTCTAGAAGGTATGGGATTTTTGCATGGAAGTGTTTGCACAGGTATTTTATACCCCAAGCAAACTTCAGAGAGTTTTTCCTTAGATAGCTAGAAAATGCCTAAAGTGTGATGGGAAAGAGAGGGTAACTGGGAACATGTTTTTTGGGAATGTAACAAGATGGCAGATTTAAAAAATTCCCTACTGGGTACTTTGTCAGAAATATTGGGGGAGGAAATTATTGCAACTAAGGAACTTATTATTTTGAGCTAGGATATGGAAACTGAATTGCCTAAATTGAATAAGACCTTACTAAATTTAGTGCTATTGGCTGCCAAAAAAGCAATTTCGAGAAAATGGATATCAAAATCTAAACCAACGTTAACTGAAGTACAGAACGTCGTACAGGAGGAAAATGTATCAGAGGCAGGATCTTTAGAAAATGGAAGGAGCAAACTACATACAAATAAATGGAATCTGCAGGAACAATATATGCTGAATTCTATTCATGAGAAGGAGGAGTGAAGTTTCAGGGAAAGCAGGACGTCAGCGATTTATTTAATGATGGAATGAATGATAAATGTTAGGAAAGAAAACAAATATGTATAACAAACAAAAATGAAAAATACAATAGTTTGTTTATTTTATATTAATGAATATGCATCCATGCCATTACTCAATATATGTGAATTTAATAAAGCTGCTTAAAAAACACTTATTTTTTTCTTTCATTTTTCAAAGATTTAATATGCTCGATTGGAAGATCCTAACCGTCATGTAAAAAGGAATTCCACTTTTAAATAACTGCTGTTGAAATGCTTACAGTTGAAAACAGCAGATGCTAAAGTCCATTTTACATTATTGACTGTGGGCAGGCTTGTTAATCTGTATGCAAGTCTGCACTTGTAACAGGTGATGCTGGAATATACTCCTGTTGTCTTCCAAAGTGGTTAAGTCTGACAGGTACTTAACTGTGTTTGAGCTTTGGTCTGTAAAGATGCCAACACTGGGAAGTATATACAGAGTTGATATAATGATGCTGTAAAGCCACTCTCACACTGTAACACCTGCTTAAAGGCAGTTTCTTTCACAGTTTGTAACTTCTCTAAAAACAAATCAGAACACTTTATTCATTTCAGAGAAGCCTGTATGTTTTACGTTAATATGTCAGTTCCAGGCAGTATTCCTTTCCTGGAAGCTAGAAATTGGTCAATTTGCTTACCATTTTGTTTTTTATCTCTGTGACAAACTCATATAATTAACTACTAGAGTTACGAAGCTGAGGCTTGCACATTAAGTCTGAGCATTCATTTCATATTTCTGTTTTTCAACGAGACATTTTGACATTGTATGTCTTGTACTCTTCCTTTGGCTTTTCAGTGTTTCATATCCATTTCCTACTATCTCCAAGAAATTTCAGAGTAAAATGGCTTTTTAAAGACAAAGTTTAAGGTGGCTTCACAATGCTGGTAAAACAAAATTGAAATTGTCTAAGTGTTTTATACATGGTATTGTTAGTTTCATATAAAATAGTTGTTGGAGGCTACATAAAACTGGGAAATAAGAACAGAAAAGCAGCATACAAGGGAACAGAGGGAGGACATATGTATGGCTCCCAACAAAGCAATAAAATCTAGAAAGTGTAGGATTTTTGCATGAAACTGTTTCCATGTGTATTTTTGTACATGTAGCAGAACAGATAAGACAGCAGTTTAGCCTAAATCCGAATGCAGTACAGAGGGACTCTGAATTACTTTGCTGGCTGGTGTTAAGCATCCTAAGACATTTGAGGATACTCGGCACAGAAGAGAAAGAGGCATGAACTGGGGACCAACAACCTGTGCAACTCAGGACATTTTTTCTTCTGCTCCTATCCCTTCCCCATGTGGACAGGTGGGAGCAATGCAGTAGCTGCTACCCTAAACTACTGTGCTAGTGCCTACTTCTACACATCCACTATGCCACAGCTAGAGAGCGATGTTTTCTTGGTGCCCTCACACCTCTAATACCAAACTACTCATAAGGAATATATACCTATGCTCTAACCCACAGTTGTAGCTCCTGAAACATGATGTGTACTAACCCCCACCCCTAAGATCAGTGAGCCAGCAGTGGCCCATCACTTCCACCCCCACACATGCCCTAACCCCAGCTGGCTCCTCCAGTATTCAGGCTTTTAAACCAACCATCCTTCATCTAGGTCATACTCAGGCCGCTAACCTTCTATGCCACAAAGATGGCTTTTTATTCTTAACTGGGGTACTACATGTAGATTAATGATTTGATGCAATATGAGGATCATTAGGGTATCTTTGATTAAGTTACTTCCAAGGAAAAGAAAATCCTGCGTCAAACAAGGATAGGAATTGCATGGAAAAATAATATGGAAACAGCCATATGCTGTAATATCAGACAGTAGGAAGTCCTGTGTTACAGTAAAACATAACAATTACCAGCCCCTGACTGTTTTTTTTTTCTATTACTGCAGTTTACTGTAGAACTGCAGTTTGTACAACTAAGGATTTCATCTTTGCAGGGTGTTTCTCTTTTTCCTGTGGTTATATGGCCATGGAGATGATGGATTTTAAAAAGTAGGGCATGAAGACTGGAGTTCCTCACATGAAGGATGGAGGTAGGCTAGTAAAATGTTAGTTGTGTGTTCATATAGTTAAGTTGTGCGACATTCTTGAGCCTTTTCGATTGACGTTTGCATTTGGCAGATCAGGAGTCATCTTCTTGTAGTGGATCATCTGTATGAACAGTAGCAAATATGTGAGAGCACACGACACAGCTAGTCACTGTGAAATGAATGTGGACATAGATTAAATCCATGGAAACCGTTCTCAAGTGAATAACAATGAAAGTGGCTAATAATCAACACATACTTTGCCACTATAAGAGATTCACTAGGAAGGAAAAGACTGCCACTTCACAGCTTGCTATAGGAATACAGTAAGACCGCACAAAATGGAAAACAGTGCAGTGACAGAACATATTACCTAACGGTAATTCTTAACAACAGTGCCCATAACGGAGTGGTGTATGCAGTTATAAGTGGTAAAGTAGAAAAGGTAATCTTTATTTCTGTAATACAATAAACAGCTCATGTGAAAAGCATCAAGAAATGAGTTTGCCAATCAGGATCCAAACACAGATAATAGTAAAACACTGAGAGAATCTTCTAGGTGGCAATGAATATCAAGCCGCTCACTGAATAACCCTGTCATTCGGCACACAAGCCCTTCGCAACTCATGCATCTGCTAAACAACAGACTTTTATACCTGCATTTCTGTGATTGTAAAATGCTCATATTCCCTTAGGTGTTCTGCTGGAAGGACTATACAATTTAGTGGTTCCTTCAGCACATTCCTAAATTTTCTGGGTGAAAGCATAAAACAGCTGAATAATTCTAAGTCTTAAAATTCACCAAAGAATTTTGAGACCCACAAACTTCTTGAGGTCTGGTAAGTTCTGACCTCCAGCTGTAAAAGTAGTCTTCAATCCATCATCACTTTGAGCATGAATTCCATATTATAAATCCAGAGCTTGCCACGGAAATGAAATTAAAATATTTATTCTAGAGTAATACATTGGCAGAAATGAAAAAAGTACATTAAGACCAATAGCGCTGGTAATGAAACAAAGGCAAAATCAACCCTGCAAATCTGCCTTTTACATTTCTCACTGTCTGTTTAAAATGTACTCTAGTTTTAAAAAAAGAAATAAAGTCCAAAATATAAACTCATACAATTCATAAAATGTCTAATTCTTGATAAAAAAATGAAAGCCATCTAGTAAAAGAGCTTTGTTAAGTGAGGGAATACTTTAAATATGCCCATGGTTTTAATCAGATCAGCAATATTTTTGGCAAGGATTAAGAAGCATAAGCAATCTCATCTGTCCGCCTTGATAGAGCACATACAGATAGCTGAAAACACTAGGATTACACACCAGCACTGAAATAGCAAAACCCAGTCAACCCAATCTGCTGATGCAGAATCAATCACTTCACTGTCATTCACTGACATTGAAATATGGCTAAAAAATTCTAACTTGCTGCTTAACGCAAAAAAAAAAAAAAACAAAACATACTATTTACTTCAAAACAACACCTTAACCAGAAACACACATTTTATATTACCTCAAATAATAACACAAAAATAGAAACCATAAGCTAAACTAAACTACTCAGAGTTATAACAGATGACAATCTCAAATTTGATCACCACATACTTCAATCCATCAAGAAAACTCACCAAAAACCTCGGTTCCCTCTGTAGGGCGAAAAACTACCTGAGAGATGTAGCAAGGATTACCTTAGCAGCAGCATGCCTCCTTCCTTCCCTATTACTTGCTTCCCCTAGTCTTACAAACATCAGCACTGTGTATAAAACTAAAGTAGCCTCCTGCTACTACAAAACAGCTAACTCTGCAACCAACCAACTTTATAAAACTAACCACTGCCTTGCATTAAAACAATTAAACTGGCTTGAACTCCCAAACCAGTCGGCATACTCACAATAATCACTGCGCACAACCTATTGTACTCTCCAGGCAAATGCCCAGCATTACAAAATACTGCACTGCACTATGAAACCACTAGTGACCTTTGCTCTAGCAATAGACTTTTACTATGTATCCTTAAGACATTTGACACTACTGGAGATTCTCTCTACTCTCATTATGTGTCAAAACTCTGGAATGAAATCCCCACACAGTTAAAACAGAAAACTTAAACAGTTTCAAAACTTTGCATAAACAGCACCCTTGCCAGAGATGGCTCTGTTCTTCCTGCTCACCTGGCTAGCGTTACTCAGATTACTTTTCTCCAACTCTTACAGCCACTCTGCTTCCCAATCATTTTGTACTTACCGCTCCTTCTCACACTGCATGTATTTCCTAAAGTTTTACTTTTCTCCATTTCGCACTCCCCACCACTAACTACAATTGTTCTCCTGTCCATTCTCTTCCTGCTCATTCCCATAACTTCTCCTTTCTTATCTATCTTATCATTTTTAACCTACATTCTACTTCTCTGTCTGTAAATTATTACTAAACTCAAAAACACCCCAGTCTGATCTTTTCCCTGCAGTCATCATGCTATAAATACTAAATAATAACTACTGTATGTAATTTCTCTACTGACTAATTAGCTAATTTATGCTAATTTCTCTCTTGTTTTTTCTGTGTTAAAATGTTAGGATCGTGTAAGAAACATTTACAGATATTTAAAGATCATGTAAATAAGCTAATGTATAGATGTTTTTACCATGCAATTATAAATGTGCATCATGTGTAACTTAAATGTGGAGCTTTGCTCCCCAGCCCTCCACTGAAAATGGATTTTGCCCAGTCAGACTTTTCCCAATTAAGAAAGACACACAAATAATAAGTAAATTATATATAATCCTTCTGCCACTGTTGCTGACACTAGGCACACTGTGCTACAAACAAATTCTAACTAAAGCTGGTGGAATCATAGCATGCCTCTAGGAACTGTTACATCACATGACTCAATGTTATTGTGGTGGAGACCAAGCAAGTATACAGGTATGTCCATAATCCTCTGTAAAATCATTGTGCATCATCTCCAAATGGGCAGCCTAAGAAATACTGGTACATTCTATAGAAGCATAAGAGGGGGCAATGCAGAGGGGATGGGTGTCCTAGCTGCCAATATGCAGGGGTGCAGAGCAGGATGACATCTTGTAAACTGTCAAACTGTTCTTCCTTTTGAAGCAATGATACATTACTAGGCTGCTACACAACTACTCATTACTCTCTTTAACAAAGACAGTACGACCATTTACAAGCTGTCCGTGAGCAATTATGGGGGGAGGATGCCAACTGGGTGTACAGCCTCTGAAATCAAGATCTGCATCTAGAGCTCTGACATTCCCCTAAAATGCTTGATGGTCCTGCATGATGGCCTAAACCCCCCTCCCCCCATCTCCCTTTTCCTACATACAGACTGGGCTGTTTGTTACTGAAGCAGTTTTATGTGGTCACTATCTGGCTGGTAATGAAATGTTAAGTACACATTTCAAGGAAGACCTGCCAAGTGACTGACTGGTTAATACCAAATATGTTTTACTAGAATAAATAACAGACAAATAAATTAGCAGAATCTATTCATCATAGGATTTAGCTGACTGTTAAGTCTTTGCAGGACACGTATGCAATCATGCATGATACTGACAGATTAAAAAAAAAAACAGAATTGTTAGCATGTGCTGTAGTGAGAGTGAGATATACTCAGCAAGCAGCGTGACATATAATGACTGTAAAAATACAAGCTGACCTCCAGCATTAAACATTTGGATTAAGACAAATACTGCAAGAAGACAAAGAAAAAAACAGTACAATATGACAACAAATAGGGACAAGAAAAATTTCACAACTTTGAAAAATTGAGCCCATTATGTAATAAAGTCGGTAGTAGCACCGAGGTTAACTACTGTAAAGCAAAGCCAAAGCACAGATTCTGGAATTAACATAAGATTCTTCCTGAAAGGCTGCTGTGGTTAGTCATTTCCCAGAAGAGAAACAGGCAGTCAGAAGAAAATCAGAAGTGACATATAGAAAGAAATAAAATAAAATAAAATAAAAGGGATGGCTTCTGAGTCTCCTAAGAGACACCAGGAACATTTTCAGAATAAATAAGAAAGTAAACTCAAGCAAGAAAATGTTAAAAACAGTAAAATGAAGTAGAAAAGAATTCTAATATAAAGCAAGATTAAACAAAAGGAATAAATAGGTAGAATGAAGCAAAACCAGAGATAAAACAATGCAAATGCAAAAGAGATGCACATAATGGGGATTTAGTTCACAGACTAAAAATAATTTAACTGTTTAGTGTTCTGTTGTAGTATTTTTTCCAGTCTAGAAGCCTTGCGGCCATAGACTCTAGTATCCTGTAGTTTGCAAGGATAGTAGTTCATACTCAAAGCTGAATACTGAGTTTGGCAACGTGCAGCAGCTGTGAGGAGAGAGATGAGGCACTACACCTTGCCTGGACACATTGCACGACTTGAACAAAGTAAGTGATGCAACAATGGGGAGAGACGGGAAAGGGGTGGGAGTGTAGGTTAGAGGTGTAAGAAGCAACTCAGAGGGAGATTTAGTTTTAGAGAGTGGGAGGGGGGTTTAGGAGAAGAAGTAGTAGGGGAATTTCAGGATAGGGACAGGAAGCAGCAAGGGACTTTTGTGTTTATGGAGGGGAATTTAGTGTTAGGGAGGGGCAATGGAGTTTTCAGTTTAGGGTATGATCAGGGAGTTTTGGTTTAGAAACAGTATGAGTTTTAGAATTATAGTTAGGGTTCTGCTAGAGCTATATAGTTTAATAGGGCTGGGTGGCAGAATCTGACTATATAGGGAGTTATGGCACTTACCATTTAAGGGAGGTACCAGTGAGCAAGTGTGTCGCAAACTATTAGCATGCAAGCTCTGGAGCTGATTTTTCATTTGTCTTTATTATATTAACATTTCACATTTATGGGTGGTAAGCTGCTCTCTGCTGTACTGATGCTAAGTCAATACCGTTCATCTGTAGGGTGGCTTGAAAAGTAACATTTATATAAGTAGGTACAAAACCATTAATCTCACTCTGTTTTTTTCCCAGGCTTGCCTGAAAATGTTTCATGAGGATAAGTGCTCTCCCTCCGTTAGTAAATTAAAATAAATAAATAAAATATGAGAAGAAAAATGTCTGAACAGGTCAACATACCATTTCCAGGGAGTTGGAGGTTTCAGTTTTTACTTGTTTTGTTTAAATAATTTTTCAGGGGATTGGAGGTTTCAGTCTTTACTTGTTTCGTTTAAATAATTATAATTTTAACTACCTGTTGAAACCTATCTATTTTTAAACTGGTTCCTATTCAACTGTGACTACTACAGCAGATGTTTTTTAAATAAAGTCTCCACTTTTTCCCTACATTTTAAGTATCAGCTGCAATGTGTGCAACAGACTTTATGTGGTAAAGCTGTACTTAATGGACATAAGCAAAGCACACACACACACACACACACACACACACACACACACACACACTCATACATGCATACACATCTATATATATATATATATATATATATATATATATATATATATATATATATATATATACTTCACTGTACCCAGGACCAAATGGCTTCCCCTCTCACAAAGAACCACGTTCCTTTTAGGCTTCATGATATTTAAACTTATAAATATGGAATCCTTCACGTCCTTCAACAGCAGACTCTCACAGAGACAACTCTCAGACAGTCAAACTCAACTACCAACTTACTTATTCCAGTCACTAAACTAAAACAAGCATAGTACTCCTTTTCAATCACAGCTCCCAAAATCTGGAAATTCATCCCTAAATATACATCCAACTCACCATCCTACCCTACATTCAGCAAAGAGCTAAAAGCCCACCTATCAACCAAGCAAAATGTAAATGCTACAATAAAGGCAACTTCACTAAGACGTGTGTGTCCTACACCAGTTACATTAGCAATTACCAACAGACTACATGCATACAACAAACTAATTGCTCCAAGTCACACATGTGCTCTGAGCACTTACAATACTTAATGCTTAATCTCCTGTACTATAATGTGTACCTTTCTGAAACTAAACTTGATGGTTTTACAATGTCTTCTGCATTACTATTTTCAATATATCATTTATCTT
This sequence comes from Protopterus annectens, assembly GCF_019279795.1. NCBI lineage: Eukaryota > Metazoa > Chordata > Ceratodontiformes > Protopteridae > Protopterus > Protopterus annectens. Next base: position 284,487,940 of record NC_056735.1, on the reverse strand, counting down.
TGCATACTGCTTTGTACTTTTACATTATTCTTTGTGCACGTTTTTTACAGGTATTTTGTCTTGTAGGTTTTTTTCTCTGCTGAGCCTGAAAGTGGTCCACTGAGATCAGTACTCGACTCTAGTTTACAAATATATACATACATAAAAAATAACTATAAAAGCTGTGACCACTTGAGGACAATTAGCTCAAAAATGTATTCTTTTAAGCATCTAAGAAACAAGAAACTTGGACATCAGGTTAGACCACAACATGGATGTTTATTTTCATGATTAGACTTGTTTCATTCAGCCAAGATAAACTCAGATTTGACTAAAAATTCAGCCAGATATAAGCAAACCAAAGCTTGCTTTAAATTTTTAACCCAAGAAGAAAAGACATCTGCTAACTCACACCACTGTCATTATTTCTTCATAAGCTTCTTAACAAAGTTATAAACAGTACCTAATGTAGTAGGTAATCCAAAGGGAAATTGAGTTCGATGGCTTTCTCTCTGTACTAACATATAGCTTTTCAGAGTGCTTACAGTACTCACACCAAATGGAGCCTTCTCTCTCCCTTCAGAACTCAAACACAATGGGGACTTCTATCTCACTTAAGACCTAAGCTTTTAAGCACTTTCTAAGCACATATTTTCAACTCTGCTTCCCAGAGAAAATGTCTTCCAGACCCCCTTTGTCCTGACACATAGTTCTCTGGAGACCCCTCATTAGAACTCTCTCTCTCTTCAAGTGTCAAGAATTCGACTCCTGCAAGAGGTAGTTACCATGATATATATATATATATATATATATATATATATATATATATATATATATACATATATATATGTATATATATATATATATATATATATATATATATATATATATATATACACACACACACATATATCTATATATATATATATATATATATATATGTATGTATATATATATATATATATATATATATATATATATATATATATATATATATATATATATATATATATATATATATATATATATATGTATGTATATATATATATATATATATATATATATATATTCCTTAATGGCAGTTTCCTCTCTCTGGTTTGCTTGTATTTTCTGTATTTCTCTCCCATGACGCACCCTCTGGTAATGCCAAAAGAAAACACAAACTCAGAATGAGCAGTGTGTTTCCCAGGCCTGGCAGTCACTATTGAAGAGGGGTAAGGTCAGTGATTAACACAGATTTCCTACCAAATAAACAATATGTTAGGGAGGTGAGAGTCTACTTTATAATGAGATAGCCTCTCTTTCCATAGCTGAATAGTATACATCAGCAGTGCTGAATTTTCTACTTGTATAAAAGATGGGATGCTCATCACAGAATGTTGCTGTACCTATCAGACAGGCATTGCTTGAAAAAGTGTGGAGTTAATAGTATTACTTCTGCCCACAACATATATTTCAGTTGGCTGAAAGCTCTTCTGCTTCAGCTGTCCACCTCAGTTTCTAAAGAGCCTTACCTTTGGTCAAGTCAGTCACAGGAGAAAAATGGTAGCAAAATTAAGAATAAATTAATGATAATAGCTAGCCAGGCCTAAAAAAGTTTTAACATACTTCTTCATGGTTACCACGGGCCAGTTATGTGCTGCTTCAGTTTCTCAACCTGTGGTTTCACTATCCCTTGGCCTGTTATATAGCCCAACCAACAGGCAACCACTATGCCTAATTTGCACTTAGGCTGAGTCTTCACTCAACCCACGTTAAATCAGGAATCTAAATCTGCAACTTAAGAGAGACAGCATTCCCAGTCTTCCAGAAGAACTTCTATATCACAATAACAAGTGCTGTACTTAAAATTAACCACCTCAGTACTGAAACTGTAGCATTGTTTAAACACTGAAAAATAAAAGGCAGCTGTTGCAAGACAAAAGCGACGCTTGGTAGATGGTAAATCCTTTATAAGCAAAAAACTCCAAATCCAGAAAAAATACAGACAATGTTCATCCAAGAATGGGCTTTCACAGCAACCAGGAAGCTGACTTAGTTTGTGGTAACACCAATGGTTTTAGCTGTAACACACAGGCTCAGAACGTTTCTGTCGATAGGCAGGAAGTGACTTTTAATGTATCGGTTGAGCAATGGCTTAAAACCGAAACTGGTTTTAATCGAGTTTCTAACTCTAGTAATAATCATGTTAACCCAGGTACATTGGATCAACAAATTTCCAGTTTTAGAGGGCTACTTCTGAAATATAAAAAATTGCAACTGGAAAATGAATATTTAACTGAGTGTACTAAAAGAGAGCAGGTGCCTAAGGGGCTCCGTTCATGGAAATTTCCCACTGGACCGGAAAAGGACTCACACCTTCATAAAGAACTCCTCCAATTTTTTAACAGGCAAGGGTGTGAATTGCTTCAAATTTTGATATCTGATAACAACCGTAAAATGTCATTGTTATTAAGGGAGATTAATACTTTAGATTTAAGCATTAAAAATGACGTTGTTTGAAATGAAACGTAATAACTTTAATGCTGTGTTTAATCATGTTGACACTGAACTAACTGAATTAAAGACTAGGAAGGAAAGGAAATTATTAAGGGATAAGGTGGATTATGAGAATGGTAGAGCAGATCCAGATCCACCGAGGGGACAACAAAGTTTTTCTGTTAATAACATCTCTTGTACTGAGGATAATGAAATTGAAGAGCATGTACAAAGCAATAGTGGAAATGTTTCCCCTTTAGAGCAACCTCCTTTACGGAGGTCGGAGAGGTTACAGAACCAGAGACAGGGGAGGCAGGATTACTACAGGAATGGCAACAACCCTGGGATGGGTTCCTGGAGGGGGAGATGGGGTTCATACAGGAGATAAACCCTGACAACAATTTTGACAACGATAATAATAGTGGCCTGATACTTAATGTTATTAGTAACAATAACTGTGATTTTAACATTTATAACTACAGCCAGGTCAGAGTTGACACCAGGTGGGCCGAGTTATTATCAAAGGGCTGTAATTTTGTTCCTATTAAGGAAGGGACGCTTACTGACTCTATTTTACAACTTAAATTATTTACAAGAAAACTTAATTTGGCCTTAAATTTTCACGATAACAATACTAGTACTGGCCATTTGGATACACGTAGGCCTAGTATTTTTTTACCCCCATCACACCCCCTAGTACAGCTGTTTGAGAATCTATGTGAAGCTGATAGTATAAAAAACCTGGTCAAGCTAACTTGGACTGTGATGAGAGAAAACTTCTAAGTGAAATTTTAGAGCATCGTGACATAAGAATAATGAAACCTGATAAAGGTGGGGGCATGGTAATTATGAATGTGGTTGATTATAATAGCAAGATGATGGAACTTTTGTATAGTGATGTCTATCTTGAGTTGTCAAGAAATGAGATTAATATAGCATATCGTAATATTGACCTGGAATTGGAACAGCTATTATTAAATGGGCAAATTACCTTAGAAACCTATAATTATATGCTTATAAGCCATCCAAAATACCCACAATTTTGGCATACCAAAATTCACAAATCCTTAGAAAACCCACCATTAAGACCAATTGTGGACGCAAAAGCCTCAAAAACTTATAGTATTGCTAAGTTCATTGACAATATGACGAAAAACATTCTAGATTCACTTAGTCTTGTGATTAGGGACTCATGGGACTTTCTTACTAAAGTTAAACAGGACATGTTTTTTGATAGTAACATATTAGTCACTATTGATGTTTGTGATCTCTTTTCAGTTATTCCACATCATATTGGCCTTGAATGGTATTATGACTATTTATGTGCCAATTCAACACTTAATCATAACACCATTCTGACTTTACGAACATGTATGGAATTATTATTAGAGAATAATTTTGTGACCTTTGAAGGGCATCTTTTTAAGCAAAAACAGGGTGTTGCAATGGGTGCGTGCTGTGCTCCAGTGTTTGCCAACATTGTCTTGGCACAATGGGAGGACCTGTTTGTTACCAACTCGGAATTTAGGACTTCATGGGTATTGTATGGGTGATACCTAGATGATATAGTCCTGTTCTGGAAAGATAGTGAGGACGACCTGAAGAGGTTCTTCACCTATATTAATGGAACTACAAGTTTTCTTAGGTTTACTATGAATAGCAATGTAGAACTGATTAATTACTTAGATGTTACCATCAAGAAAGACTTTAAACACAATTGTTTTGTTTCACAACTATATAGGAAACCTACCTATTCAAATTCACTATTGCATTATACAAGCGCACACCCATTGCACCAGAAAAAAGCCCTAGTTAAGGGCCAATATGTAAGACTGGCCAGAATGGTATCTGATTTTGTGGATTTTCTTAGTGAATGTGAAATATTAAAAAACATGTTTTGTAAGAGGGGGTACCCTGAAACCTTTGTCATAGATATTTTTAATGAAGTTAAGACTAAAAGAATGAATGGTCATTTTCTTGCACTACTAGGGCAGGTGTCCACCAAAAGTCATAATGACTGTAAACCTTTAAATTTTGGACAGGTGCTTACTCTTACTTACACATCCAATTTTTATGACATTAAAAACATTATTTCCAAATATTTGGAAAATATTTGATGTTGACCCTGAATTATCAGGGAAATTTGGTATTGAACCGCAAGTGGTTTACAAAAGAGACACTTCCCTTAAAGGACTGTTTGAAAAGCAAAAATTTGACACCCACAATGGTGGTACTTTTAAATGTGGGAGGTGTGCCCAATGCCCTTATGTTATGGACAGAGAAAAAATCAAGCTCAAAAATTTTGGATATATTTCCAGTTCAAAAAGGATGTACTGTTACACTAAAGGGGTTGTGTATTTGGCCTTGTGTAGATTCTGTGCAAGTTTCTATGTAGGTAAAACTAAGAATGCCCTAAGGTTAAGGATTTATCAACATTTATATGATATCAGAAATAAAAATGAAAAGAATGCACTGTATAAACATTTGGTTAGTGAACCTACCCATTCCTTCCTGTTCTTTATATTGGAACAGGTAGATCTGGGACCTCGTGGGGGACCCTTGAATGAGTATTTGGAGTTTGTAGAACTCAAATGGCAAATTAGGCTTGATGCTTATCATGCTCCTGGTTAAATGATAGAATTTCTTTATCTTCTCTATTGAAATTAAAATCTATGTTTTTTATTTAGTTATATACACTGTTTAGGGATGTTTTAAACTTTTTACATGTATTATTGTTTTAAATTTGGCTTGTATTAAGTATATGCAACCTTGTTAATGGGGGAAATGATGTCAGTTATTTGTGATTGGGTAAGCAATGTATTTAAAGAGGTGCTAATTGCAGTATTTTGTATTCTGAGGAAGTCATCTACCAGACGAAAGCGCTTAATACTGCTGTGTTTGCTTGCACTGCTTTATCTTGGATGAACATTGTCTGTATTTTTTCTGGATTTGGAGTTTTTTGCTTATAAAGGATTTACCATCTACCAAGCGTTGCTTTTGTCTTGCAACAGCTGCCTTTTGTTTTTCATTGTTTGTAAGACTCTACCTGTTTTCCTTGATTGTTTAAACACTCCTACATTGTAGTAATCCGAATATGTATTAAGTGATCTGGGAAACATTTTCTATTACTATGTTTTTATTATTATGTGCAAATGTATAATGTCTTACATATTCTTACCATGTGCATACAATGTCTTAGCAATTGTGTATAACATAAAAATGTTATAGTAGAATGTATTGTTCTTTATGTCTATGGAGTTTTTCTCCTGGGGCCTCCACTTAAAAAGAGCCTTATGTCCATCTGAACATTCCCAATAAACAAAACAAAATAAAAAATCATTAAGGTATGTCACTGTAAAACTTCCTCAGATTTTGCAGGTACTCAATGTGTAATGGAAGATACCTTCTGGTGTGGAAAATGCCATTTTCCTTAATTTATGGGACTAGCAAAAATTTACCAATAGCATTCGGTTAGATCCAAAATGAACAAAACCTAACAGTGCCTAATTTTTTAATCAGTTTGTCCAGTCTGGGCATGGGAGATAAATCAAACATAAATATGCTGTTTAATTTTCTGAAGTTGATGCAAAATCTTACAGACCAGTCAGGCCTGGGGACCAATATCATGGGGCAATTCCAGTCACTTTCTGATTATTCTTTAACCCCACGTTTAAGCATTTTCTGTATCTCTTTTTTTACTGCACGGATCCTGGCATTCAATAACTTGTTATATTTACTTTCTCCGTAGGCATTGTTTCTATGTTGTGATGAATTAAACTGCCTTTGTCAGGCAACCCTGAGAATATGTCTGTATTCTTGAATATGGATTCCTTTAATTTTTGTTTTTAAGATATTGGTAGCGTTGTCGCCTCACAGTTAAACGTTGCCCGTTCGATTCTCAGTTAGAGCGTCTTCTGTGTGGCGACATGTGTGAATGGGCGTTCCTTCGTTGAAGGTTGTGCGTTAGGCCCGGCAAGCCAGCAAGTAAACATCTACTGCCAATCATTAGCGGACCGGAGTTCCGCTGTGGCGACCCCTAAAAGCCGAAAGACACAACAACAATGTCTAATCTATTTGAACTTCAGGAAATGGTGTGAGGGCCTTAATTTCTTCTGTAGGCATACTTATTTTGACAGAAGGTTCAGATTCTCTCCAAGGATTCAGTATATTTATGTGCTATAACTGTTCTGTTTTCTTTTTAACTGGGTATCTGACCATATAATTTCCTTAACTTACATTTTCTACAATTTCAAAAGGTCCTTGCGACTTTGCAAGGATTGTATTTTCAACAGGGGGTGCTAACACACGTATCTTATTCCATGGCTTGGATTTTCTAAGGCAAGTATTTTTTTTTTGTTACAGCTGTCTTTGTTTCTCCTGTACTCTCTCCATATGTTCTTTTAATACAGACATTACACTTCTTAACCCGTGCTGCAGAAATGATTAAAGAGGATGACTTCCTTCTTCCGTGTTTCTTTTGTTGTATCTACCAAACTTCAGGTATTGCTTTCCATATAGCACTACAAATGCTGTGAACCCATCTGAGTTTGAGGCATTTCCCACACAGAAACAGGAAGACATGGGAGCAGTTTGGCACAATTTCTCCCACTCAGTTCTACAACATTTTATAACATGGACTTTAAAGTTTTAAAGAGCTAGTCCATCTGTACTACTAGGATATACAGATGTCTGTAGCTGTTTCACCTCAAATGTTTGCAATACTCTGAACATAAATAGGGTGCTTTGGTCAGTAAGCATTTTTCAAGGAATGCCTATTTTAGAAAAAAAATCAGTTCTAGTTCTTTTGGGTTTGTGGCTTGAAGTGGAAAACATGCATGTTGATGAAGACTGCAAAGCAGAACAAAGACAAGATGGTAATAGTAAGAGTGGATGCAAAGAAAACATCTGCCAGAATCAAATGGTGTTATTTGAAGGAAGTCTGTTTTTTATATATATATATATATATATATATATATATATATATATTTTTTTTTTTTTTTTTTTGGGTCTATATTAGAACACCGAACATTCTAAATGTCGAGTGCTCTAATATCGAACCCTAGCAATCGAAAAAAAAACATCGAACATTCGGAACAGCAATTTTTTTCCTAGGGAAAAAATTTGCTGTTCCAAAACACATACACACAGCACAAGCAGAAAACAGCAATCCACACACATACACCTAAACTTTTACACCTAACCCTACACTAAACTATACATACACCACTAACTATCCACTTACCTTAACCCAAACCCTAACCCTAAGGTCCGTCACTATCGCACAGTCACCTCACCCACGCCCTAACCCTAACTCACCTAACCCGCCCTAACCCACACGTCCACACAATTGCACACTTACCTGACCCGCGCCCTAACCCTAACTCATCTAACCCACCCTAACCTACACGTCCACACAATCGCACACTTACCTGAACCCGATCCGTAACTTTCCACCAGAGAGCTGAAAATACCAAAGCAACAGAAAAGGGCAACCAAATTCGTTCTCTAGGAAAGAATTCGGTTTCCTGTTACTTCAATATTTTCCGCGTTCACTGAAACGGTTCGATATTAGAACACCCGACATTTCAAATGTTTGGTGTTCTAATATAGACCCTATTTTTTTTATTATCTGAAGGAAGTCTTAATTATTTTTTTTTTTTGAAAGGCCTCATAAAGGTCACTATAGCAATTTGAGTCCAGTGACGAAGATAAAAACCTGCAGTGGTCTATCACTCCCCATACAAACAGCACAAGAGACCCATCAATAATGCGTCTTGTTGCCCATTTTATTTATACTATATCTAGAACCATTAGCAGAAGTGATACATAAATCATTATCAAGGAATATAAGGCAGGGAGCAGCAAGTCAAAAAAATTCCTTATTTGCTGATGACGTACTGACATGGCTGTATATGAATATTCTATTCATGCGCCTAGAGAAGTTTGGTACATCTTTGTGTTAAAAGAGTAAAAGAAAAAAAAAGAGTAGGCTAGCTTTCATAAACTAAGCAATCCACAGTATGGCTGGCACAAGAAAATGGGTTCCTTTCAGAAGTTCCTGATATTAAATACTTAGGAGTCGAGACAGGAAACTCTTTACAGGACTTGGTTACTAAGGCATGAGGAGTTAATGGGTAAGATAAAAATCTGAAGTTAAAAGGTTGAAAATGGCATGATTGCAAGTAGGATTCAGAGCACAAGCAATCAACTTTTTTGTTTTGCCTTTACCACTCTGTAAGTTCCATTCCTTCACAGCATATACTCTTTTTTTTATAAATGTCATGGAATAAACTTGGGATAGAGAAATGCAATAGGCGGACTGGGAGTATGCAATCCACGTATATATCACAAGGTTGTACAGATTAAAATTTTATCTCTTGCAGATGAAATCCTGTGAAGTAAAATGGAAATATTTATTGGATTAACACGGAGTAAGAAGGAAAAGTACAGGGAGTCACTTTTTGGTCATATTATCAATGAAGAGATGAGCTTCCATATGTATTAAAGCAAGCCACTGGGACTTTAAAACACTTACTGACTATTAATGATTTGAAATTATGGACAGACATGCTTTTGCCTACTGGTAATAGCAATACTGTGTTTTTGGAGAAAGAGGTTTGAGCCTTTGTAAGGAGAGAAAGCCTGGACTAATATATTGGAAGTAACAGATGAAACGTGATCTGTGGAACACCAGGAATCAAGTTAAACAAAGAACTGGCTTGAAAGAGGCCCTTAATACTAATCTGATGTGAAGTTAGGTACAGTTAGAAATTTAGGAAGACTGCAGAGAAAATTGAAATGTATGGTAGTGGACAACATTAAACAAAATTTGGTCAAAAATTTTGAAGAAGAAATCGATACTAACAGCTGGGGATACATATGACTGGTACCAAGATATGTCACCTAGTCCAGGAAGCTCAGAATGTTTGTCTGGAAGTGTTTTTTTTTTTTGAACTCCAGCAAAGCTGCAAAAGATACACACTTTGATCCAACATGTTGAGGCTGCATTACAAGGCAATATGGTGCACGGGAACTTACTGTTTAGTCCTGTCAGAAGCTTAATACATGTAAATCAGAGTTACAGAGGCCGTTATTAAAATTGTTTGGAAAGGCAGTGATGTTTATTGAATCACTGATGTTGCTTTGCTACAACAAATTACTATTATATTAGCTATAAAAGAACAGGCACTAGTTCATTTGATACTGACAGTGGCTAAAAAGCAATAACTAGACAGTGGAAATTTAATTTAAAACCAATAACTTCAGAGGTAGCAGACAATACAGATCAGTCGGAAAAGGGAAACATGGCTGCCACTGTAAACATATAATGAATCATAAAAATATCTGGGATAAAATAAACCGTGGCATACATGGTAGATTTTAGTGCCATTTCTTAGGCTGCTACAATGATAAAAAAAGTATACATTTTGTCAACCCTGCTACAGACTCATTAATGTGGAAAAAGAACACAGTAGATATGTTTACTCTCTCAAACTGCCAGCTTGAGAGGAAGGGTATGAAGAGTGGGAACATTATCCTCTAAAGTTTATACTAGAAGCACCTGCTGGATAGATGTGATGTGTACTTGATGCACAGCAGATGGAGAAATCAAATAGCCAAAATAATGGATGTATTAATGTGCCAGTGTGCATAAGTATGCGAGAGTGGGTGTATGATTTTGTCCATATTGTTTTTAAAGTATGGAGATATGCTGAGCTCTCTAATCTTATAACGTGTGTCTTTAATAATTGGTGAGGTGAATCTACTGTAAATACCACTAAATGAAAACTTACACACCTCAATCATAGTTGAAACAGCTGTTTCAGAATAAAAATAAATGGTAATAAATATGATGATGGTGCCCCAGTCGTAAGTTTTCTTTTTTTGGGATGTTTAACTTGTGAAGCATTGAACGATTGGACTGTACAAATGTTTTGATTTAACTTTCACAGATGTAATGAATGACATATTAAGAACCAGAAATATAAATAAATATGAATAAAACTGACTTGGAATATTTCACTAATACCCTACAATCCATAAACTGGTCTCTGTGAAAAACAGCTGAAAAAGAAATACAATAATTGAAGACTTGCCCAAGGAAGGAAGGGGTCCTCCTACAGGCCAGCATCCATACACTTTTCACTTTCCACTGCAGCACCCTTCATCCTTCATACTTGTAACATTTCACACATTAAAGCTATGCAATCACAAACAGACTACCTGTGAGTTATTTACCAAACAAAAAAAAAACATCTTTGTGAGGCTAGAAATTGGGTTAACTCCACTTTACTCTACAGTTAGACGTTGCCCGTTCGATTCTCAGCTAGAGCGTCTTCTGTGTGGCGACATGCGGGAATGGGCATTCCTTCGTTGAAGGTTGTGTGTTAGGCCCGGCAAGCCAGCACGTAAAACTCTACTGCCAATCATTAGCGGACCGGAGTTCTGCTGTGGCGACCCCTAACCGGGAAAAGCCGAAAGAAGCACACGCACACACTCTCTAACAAAAGAGAGTATGTCTCTGGCTCAACAAAAACAATTCTCAAAACCTTTTGGAGTACCACTAATTAGATTCTGAATCCTGACCAAAATGTCATCCCTCCTCAGTTTCCTCAACTTAACTATGTAGTGCCATCTGATATGGACTCAGCTTTCAAGGCTTAATTTAGCCAATTGCTTTGAAAAATTGTTCAGACTTGCTAACATGTCACACCATTTCCCCTCTGTCATTCACAAACTCCTTCCATTAGCATTTTGCCTGCAGAATTCCTGAAAGCAGTAGCCGCTCTATAATCATTCACTCAATGAAAGATGTGAGTGAGTTAGAAAGCTACCCTTGAGTATGTCTACATAGAAGAGGTACTCGACTGCTCTTCACAGCTATCATCCTACTGTCCTCCAGACCCTCCTCTCAAAGTACTACATAAACACACACATGCCCTGCTCCTACAATACCTTAATAATAATATTCTGATACCTATTAAACAATATGACATTACAGGTGGTTATGCAGAGAAAGCTATGTCTGATGTACTTGAATAACTCCATGTGCGTCTGAATTGTAGCAAAATTGTTGACTCAACATTATTAACTACGAAACCTGAAATGCTCAACCATTAATCACTATTTTCTAGGAATTTTAGCCTCATACGGACTTCCCCTATGAACCTATAAATGGTTCAATAGCTACTTTGAAAGTGTGAATTAATTTTGAGATTGGAAAATGACATCTTTTTTCTTGTAAGTGATTCTAGATGGTGCACACAGCTCACAGCTTGGATCCTTATAGAGCACTGTGGCAATAACAAACTGGTTCAGTAAGATTAGTCAAAAAACTCTTGACATGCAAAAAAATCCATGTGACACTGCCATCTGCTCTACTATGATTCACTTCCCCTTCCCAACCTGCCACTGGTATGGTCCAAGTCCTGCAGATAGGGTCACTAAGGTAAAATGGAGATATATGAACAGCCCTGGACACTAGTGTATAATCAGCTGAACGTCAGGCACAGAGGTTAAAAAAACAAAAAAAAAAACACAGTCTTGACACTCTGCCACCATTTAACACAAGCATGTATGCTTACCTATATTATAGGGAATTCCAACATGCAAGGCTGCCAGAAAAAAAACAAAAAGTCAATAGAGGGCGGGTACTCCTGATGCATCGATGAAGGTTTTCTCTTAGATAAACTAATATGAGAAGAAAACATTGTTATATCTAACACCCACTAATGGGTCCTGGTGTAGGCTGAATCCCACCTAAGAAGTCATGAGCAGTGTGGAAGCAGCTGGAGGCCTGCTGAAAATACACAGCTCAAATAGCTGACTCCTGGAATACCAAATTCTCCAATCAAGCCCAGCTACCTGAATAATTTTCAATGCAATAATGCCTTGTGAAGGTGTGCATCAAAGAACAAGCAACCACATGGCAAATGCTGCTACAAAGACATTCTTCAGGCAAGCAGATTAGGTAGCCAACATGAAGACTGAGGCAACCATCAAGTCCAAAAGGAGTAGCAGAATTCCAAGTCTGAATCCTGGGCTATGTCGTCTCCCAGACACCCAAGGCTATAACCTGTTGCAGCTAGTACATTATACATTATCCTGCATCTGTACAAGCATTCAGACACCATCAAATGCAGGATTTAAAAAAAAGAATACTTGACTGGGAGTGAAGGAAAATAAATACCTAAACAGGGATCCATCAAGAAGTGTCTTCCATGATATTATTTTCTGACTCTTGCTCTCTGTACCTATTCTCTGTGCATTTTATTAACTGGCTCATGAATGTACTTGATGTTTACTATACTTAATTCTGCACAGCAGTCTGCCCTGCACATTTTCTACATGAGACTCCTCTGAAAGTGGCACTACTGACTTAGACAATTCCCGTCATCAAATGTTTTTATATATATATATATATATATATATATATATATATATGTGTGTGTATATATATATATGTATATATATATATATATATATATATATATATATATCATCATCATCTTCTTTCAGCTGTTCCCGTTAGGGGTCATCACAGTGGATCATCTGTTTCCATTTCTTCCTGTCCTCTGCATCTTGCTCTGTCACACCAACCACCTGCATGTCCTCTCTCACCACATCCATAAACCTTAGCTAAGGCCTTCCTCTTTTCCTGTTACATGGTAGCTTCATCCTTAGCATCTTTTTCCCAATATACTCAGCATCCCTCCTCAGCACATGTCCAAACCAACATAATCTTGCCTCTCTGGCTTTGTCTCCAAACCTTCCAACCTGGGCTGACCCTCTAATATACGTATGCCTAATCCTGTCCACCCTTTCACACCCAGTGCAAATCTTAACATCTTTAACTCTGCCACATCCAGCTCTAACTCCTGCCTTTTTGTCACTGCCACTGTCTCCAACCCATATAACATAGCTGGTCTCACTACCATCTTGTAGACCTTCCCTTTCACTCTTACTGGTACTCGTCTGTCACAAATCACTCCTGACACTCTTCTCCACCCACTCCATCCTGCCTGTACTCTCTTCTTCACCTCTCTTCCACACTCACCATTACTCTGAACTATTGATCCCAAGTATTTAAACTCATCCACCTTCGCCACCTCTACTTCTTGCATCCTCACCATTCCTCTATCCTCCCTCTCATTCACACACATATATTCTGTTTTAGTCCTGCTGATATAAAAAGTTTACACACCCTTGTTAAAATGCCAGGTTTTTGTGATATAAAAAAATGAGACCACAATAAATCATTTCAAAACTTTTCTCACCTTTAATGTGACCAATAACCTGTACAATTCAGTTGAAAAACAAACAAATCTGTTAGGGGAAAAAAATATAAAAAATAAAAAACATACAATACGCTGGTTGCATAAGTGTGCACACCATTAAACTAATACTTTGTTGTGTGTGCACACCCTTATACTAATACTTTGTTGAAGCCCCTTTTGATTTAATTACAGCATTCAGTCTACTTGGGCACACACCTGCCATCAGTTAAAGAGACTCTAATTACCCTCAAATAAAGTTCAGCTGTCCTAGTAGGATTTTCCTGACATTTACTCAGTTGCCTGCTACAGCAAAAGCCATGGTACATAGAGAGCTTACAAAGCATCAAAAGGATCTCACTGTTGAAAGGTATCAGTCAGGAGAAGGGTACAAAAATATTTCCACAGCATTGGATATACCATGGATACACAGTGAAGACATTAAAAAGTGGAGAAAATATGGGGCAACAGTGACGTTGCAAAGAACTGGACGTCCCTCCAAAATTGATGAAAAGACAAGATGAAAACTGGTCAGGGAGGCTGCCAAGAGACCTACAGCAACACTGAAGGTGTTTCAGGAATTTCTGGTAAGTACTGGTTGTGTACTACATGTGACAACAATCTCCCATATTCTCCCTATATCTGGACCATGGGGTAGGATTGCAAGACGTAAGCCTTTTCTTACACAGAAAAACATCCAGGCCTGGCTAAAATTTGCAAAACAATACATAAAGTCTCCCAAAAGCATATGGGAAAATGTGTTATGGTCTGATGAGACCAAGGTTGAATGCTTTGGTCACAATTCCAAAAGGTATGTTTGTCGCAAAAACAACACTTCGCATCACCAAAAGAACACCATCCCCACGGTGAAGCACGGTGGTGGCAGTATCATGCTTTGGGGTTGCTTTTCTTCAGCTGGAACTGGGGCTTTAGTCAAGGTGGAGGGAATTATCAACAATTCCAAATATCAATCACTTTTGGCCCAAAACCTTCAGGCGTCTGCTAGATAGCTGAAGATGAAGAGGAATGTCACCTTTCAACATGACAATGACTCCAAGCATGCATCCAAATTAACAAAAGAATGGTTTCACCAGCAGAAAATTCAAGTTTTGGAATGGAGCAGCCATAGCCTTGACCTAAATCCAATAGAAAATCTGTGGGGTGACCTGAAAAGGACTGTGCACAAGAGATGCCCTCGCATTCTGACAGATTTGGAGTGCTTTTGCAAGGAAGAGTGGGCAAATATTGTCAAGTCAAGAAGTGCCATGCTGATAGACTCCTATCCAAGAAGACTGAATGCTGTAATTAAATCAAAAGGTGCTATAACAAAGTATTACTTTAAGGGTGTGCACACAAAACAAACTATTAGTTTAAGGGTGTGCACACGTATGCAACCAGCGTATTGTACTTTTTTTATTTTTTATATTTTTTCACCTAACAGATTTGTTTGATTTTCAATTGAATTGTACAGATTATAGTCACATTAAAGGTTGGAAAAGTTTTGAAATGATTTATTGTGGTCTCATTTTTTATATCACTAAAACCTGGCATTTTAACAGGAGAGTGTAA
The DNA here is from genome assembly GCF_019279795.1 of Protopterus annectens. Lineage (NCBI taxonomy): Eukaryota > Metazoa > Chordata > Ceratodontiformes > Protopteridae > Protopterus > Protopterus annectens. Next base: position 284,472,641 of record NC_056735.1, on the reverse strand, counting down.
ACTTTTTATATCACTGTGTATATATATATATATATATATATATATATATATATATATATATATATATGTATATATATATTATATTGTATACCCACACACAAACACACATTTTCCAGTCATACTCTTCATGAGAATATATTTTTTACCCACTCACCCATATATTCCAGGATTTACCATGCCCCCCATGCAGAAGACTTGACTTCATACACCCCCTTACATAGCGATTGTAACACTGCAATCACACAATAGCTGGAAAATGGCAAACACCTTGAAAGGGTTCCCAACAGTTCCTGTTAGATCTTATCAAAAGCTCATCCTTTCAAAATGACCCATCTATACACATATATATTTTTTATATATATATATATATATATATATATATATAGATATATATATATATATATATATATATATATATGTGTGTGTGTGTGTGTGTATGTATATATATATATATATATATATATATATATCTATGGGAACATATGTTTTCATTGAGATGTGTTTTTAACGAAGATGTTTAAGCCAGTCCAGCTGACTGCAAATTAGCTGATCGAAATGTACCATCTTTTTTGTAAGAGATCTTGGTACAGTGGAGCACGAGGAACATGCCCTTTCCTCTCTGTAGTGCAATCTCAGAATCTCAGAGTTGATATATAAATATATATATATATATATATATATATATATATACATACATAGATACATATATATATATATATATATATATATATATATATATATGGGTCCCCTTCAGTACACCAACACGCCAGAAGGCCGACACTCTAAAGAAGGAGACGAGAAGACCGACGATGCAGATGATCGACAAGGTGAGGTCCCGACGGACGGAACACCGACATGGGAAGTGTGAGCGCGACTCGGTAAGTGTGCGATAGAGTGAGGGATTTAGTGTTAGGGAGCGGACAGGTAAGTGTAGGATAGTGAGGGACTGTAGTTTTAGGGGCGGGTTAAGTCAGTTAGAGTTAGGGTGCGGGTAGGGTGAGTGTGCGATAGTGACGGACTATATGTTTAAGGGTGGGTTAAGTGAGTTAGAGTTAGGGTGCAGGTAGGGTATGTGTGCGATAGTGACGGACTGTAGGTTTAGGGGTGGGTTAAGTGAGTTAGGGTTAGGGTGCGGGTAGGGTAAGTGTGCGGTTGTGTCGGACCTTTGGGTTAGGGTTTTGGTTAAGGTTAGTGCATGTATAGTTGTGTGTAATGTGTAGTTTACGTTTTGGGTGTCGGTGTTATGTTCGGTTTTGTGCGTTGTCGGTATTATGTGTTGTCGGTCTTTTGGTATCAGTGTTTTGGGTGTCGGCTTTGTGGCGTGTTGGTGTTGTGATAGGGATCCATATATATATATATATATATATATATATATATATATATATATATATATACATATATATACATATATATATATATAAAGATATAGCTATAGATATATAGATAGATAGATAGATAGATAGATAAATAGATAAGTTGCAGGGGTGTTTGGGGGTGTAGGAGGTCTTGCTCCCCTTCAAAAACACTTTTTTTTATTCTTTCATAAACAATGTTTCTGTAATTCAACATGTTCTGTTGAGGATATGTGCTTCACTGACTATGCTCGGTGACGAAAATTTAGGCTCCCATATGCGTATATATGTATATATAAATATATATAAATATACAGATATATATGTATGCACCTATGCATGCGTGCATGTGTGTCTATTATAGATATGCATGTCTGTGCTGAACAGTTAGACAGTAATTATCATAAAGCTGAATCACTGAGAATATCTCCTATAACAGATCCATAAAAATAAAACTTCTCCCACTGTGTTGACATCCACAGCCAGTACCTGATTTAATCAGTCCTAACTGGCATTGCTAAGTAATCTTGGCATGTAAACTGTTGTATGGAATGGGCAGCGCTTTCAAGTTTTCTTCAGTTACTTCCAAACAACGCCATATGTCTCTGCAGCTGCCTAAATTGATATTATCTCCTTCACTGGAAGGTATGCATTGCTCCAGCTCTGAGAAACATCTGTGGGACCTGCAACACTGAAGAAACTTGAGAAAATCAACAGGGAATGAGAGGGCAGGAAATGCTACAGATCTGTGGCAAGAGATACCCTTGAAGGGCTACTATTATGCTTACTTTAAGGTGCAACTAGCATCCAGTTCATATGGCAAAAGGCTGTCCTTCTCTAGCCAGATACCCTCTGGCATATCCTTTCCAAAGGAATGAGTGATTCTCGAAATAACCTTTAGTCATTAATGCTTTAGGGCAACATGCAGCTAAGCCCACAATGAAGTAGCACAAATGCCTGGTTCGACAAATTCCTGCATAAGTCCGTTAATAAAACTGCTCATCTTCTACTGTCCCATCCATTTCTCGATCCACACTATGATATCTGCACATCTTATGTCTTCTATTCCCTTTGAAATTACATGAAAAGCTGCAAGTCTTACACAGTACTTTAGCTCTTTGCAGATAATACCTGAGCATCCTTATGGATGTCTGCTTGTATGACACTCTGAGAAAAAAAAAAAAAACAACCTGTCATTTCCAGGGTATCCATTTTCCAAAAAGGCCAGACTGTACTCAGCTCTCTTAAAGCACAGCATAAGCTTAGCAAATGTCTGAATTATAGTGCAAATTTTCTCTTTCGTCCAAAAAGAGTACTATCTAAAATCTTTTGAAATAGGTTTCCTGATAACATATCAGAGTTCTTTTATTTTTCCGGTTTCTTAATAAAAAGTCTCATCTTGCCTTGCAGCGAGAATGAGAACTGCTGAGTCACTCAGTCTAAAAGCTTATAAAACAGCCTTTGAAATCTGTTACTTGGATTATCTGTAGCTTTCAGGTGTCAAAAAATGGAGATATTAAAATAATCCAAGCAGTAAATTAAAGTACCAGCCATTTCCTAGAATAATAGGTGAGAAACTGCTTTCACTGAAAGGCACACAGTACAGCAAACTGTACTCTCTTATTTGTGGGCATCTATTCTGTTTCGTGATTTCAGTAATAGTTTCTTGGCAAGATTTAATATACCTGGTATGTTCACACACAAACACACATACAGAAAGAAGCCCCAGTACTGACAGAATAACTCACTTTCTCACTTGTTTCACTAAAGTTAAGTAGTATGATAGAAAACAATCAATTTTCCCTTAAACCCATGCTAAAATATAAACATATTCTTCACTTAAAACCTACCGGATCTACCTTGATCATGTTTAGGTTCAGACTGGAATTACACAGTTACTATAATAAATATTAAAACTGTTTATACATATTATAATAAAACAAAGCAGCAGACAAGATTAATAATAAATATTAGAACTGATTATTCATGTCATGACAAAACAATGTTGAAAGAAATTATATAAATGAGCGTTTTGATTCCAAGACAGCTACTTACAATATAAAAAGAAGAGGCACAGGGAGTATGGGGAGAGGATAGCTGGATGGGGGGGGGTCTGAGTGAAAGAAGGGGTACAGTGAGCGAAGGTGTGATGGATGAAAAGAAGAGAGGAAAGGACTGACATACAACATATACAGATAAACGTTATATATAAAGAGAAAATTATAAATATACATATAGATCCCTATCAGTTGATTGACTTTTCAGAAACCTGAAATTCATATTGGTGAGATGATATAATTGAATTACCGAAAACTCAAAGCTTTTAAATGGAGATCGTAGTACAATGATCAGGAAATTTACTGTTTTCCTCAATGTAGTGTGATCTCGGAGTTGGTATATATAATTTGCAGGGGGGTGGGGGGTACAGTCCCCCACATGGGGGGTTCAGGAGGCTTGCAACCCAGCAAAAATGTAAAAAAATGAAAGATTTTTGTGTTTATTTTTTGTTTTTGTTTTTTTTTAATTATGAGTTTTCGGAAATTCTATCATATGGTCTTGCTGAAATGAATTTCGAGTTTATGAAAACTCGATCAACTGACATAGATCCATATATATATATATATATATATATATATATATATATATATTTATATATATACACTGTGTGTGTGTGTGTGTGTGTGTGTGTGTGTGTGTGTGTGTGTGTATTACTGTGAAGATAAGTGAAGGCTGCCAGCCTAGCTATATAAAATTTTGTAGATAATTCTATGTCACTGTAAATATGAATATAATCCACAGGCTTGTCTTCTTAAAATGTAAGAAAACTGTGTTAAATGTTGAACTTCAAAAATGTAACCACAGTGCACTCTGCTGGAAAAAAACTGAGTGTTTTGAGACCAGAGTTAATTGCTAGATTTTACATATATAATGTATTTTATTGATGTAGTTTCCTGGGTAGTTGCAAGATCAAATAAATGTTAAAACTCTTGAGTTTCTGTTAGCCTGTGAACCACAGAAGAATGATTTAATCTAAAATGAGTCAGCAGTGATGTATTACTTTTAAGACTTTCTCAGAGAGAGAAACAGTGCATTTTGGATTTTGTCTGAAGAACTGACCACTCACCAGTACTCTGCCTTTGCTCTATATGTCATTTTATTTAGAACTGTGATTGCTCTTACAGTTAGATAGGAATTTAGTCAGATTTAGTCTAGCTGTTTTCTACATTTATGTCAGACTGTCTGTGTCTTTTGGCTTTTCCCGGTTAGGGGTCGCCACAGCGGAACTCCGGTCCGCTAATGATTGGCAGTAGAATTTTACGTGCTGGCTTGCCGGGCCTAACGCACAACCTTCAACGAAGGAACGCCCGTTCATGTATGTCGCCACACAGAAGACGCTCTAACTGAGAATCGAATGGGCAACGTCTAACTGTGAGGTGACAACGCTACCGCAGCACCACCACCGTAGGTATATTTATGTCAGACTATTCTACGGTATTATTTTAAGCATTTTCCTGTGATTTCTGACTTCTTGATTAGCACTGTGTTGAATTGAGAAGATTTGTCTTGTGTTTTTATTATTTATTATTAAATATTTTAAACCTTCCAACTGTGGCTGTTTTGTGTAGAGATAATTTAAGCCCTACAGTACATTGCATGTATATAGTGATACTGTACAAAGCCACTCCAAATAAGTCTAGTTTTCTGTCACACTTACTAATTGGATAATAATATCGCACAGTAATAATTGGATACCCTTTGGTAAGGGTCTTGTTAGTAACTGATAAGAGTAGTTGGTTGCAGTGAGTACTACCTTATAGCCTGGCAAGAGGGGGTATAGCTGGAGAACCTGTGCCAGCCTTCCGTAGGAGTGTCTGTTTGTTTGTATATAAACCAAATCTCAAAGTGTGTGTGTATCAGCTACTTGGGCAGGGACACAAAGCACTGGTTGGACAGAGAGAGCACTGGAGGTTTTGGCTCGACTACTCGGCTGAGATCTCTACCCTGTAGATGTGCCAGTGGGGAGTCTTATTGTGGATCTTCACTCCCCTACACTACCCCCATTCCCACCCACCCCCACTTAAATTACACTTATACTATCTTTGCCACTCCTACTTCCTCTCCCAACCATTCCCACTTCCTCCCAATATAACACACCAATTCTAACCACATCACTCACCTACAAATCCTTCCCTCATACACACTCATCTCCTAGCTCTTCAAATCCACTTCTAATTCCATTCCTGCTACTTTTACTCTCTCCTCTCTCTCCTCTCTCTCCTGTTCTTACTCTGAACTTCACTTACACTATCCTCCACAATACCCGCTTTCATATCTTTCTGAAATACCAACTCTCCCTCACCACAATTCTAATATCTCTCACTTACCTTACAGCATTAAACTCAAACACCTTAGCTCTTAACCAAGACCCAACTTACCCATACCTAAAATTCAATGAGCAACATTACTCCCACATCTCTCACAGTCTCTTTAGCAATTATTCTCATTTGTGTAGCAATCCCCTCTTTCTGACAACTAAGTGCACTTTATACAACAAATATCATTACCTGTTAAAATGTACTCCACACTTTCCCTCCAAATCAAAAAGTCCAATTATTAAACGTTACATTTATCTCCTCCCTCTTCCAGTCAGGTGACATTCACCCTAACCCAGGTCCCACATCCTGTAAAACCCTCCACCTAACTACAATTAACTTGCAATGTATCTGTAACAAAACATCTGAATTTCATGCCTGGCTGACCCAAAATAATACTCACATCCTTGCTGCAACTGAAACATGGCTAAAACCACATGTAAATGATTCAGAATTCCTCCCCTCTAATTATAATGTAATCAGAGCCAATAGACAACACAAAAAAGGAGGTGGCATTGCCTTACTTTACCCCAATACCTTCAACATATCCCCCTATACTGATCCTATTCCAGCCTTCCATAATGCTGAAATTCTTATCACATGCCTTGATATTAACAGCTCCAAAAAACTCTGTATTGTACTCCTTTGTATTCCACCAGGAAATAATCCTCCAGTTTTAGAAAACTTTCTTTCTTGGACATCTCACACCATAAAAAATGAAAGCACCATACTAGATGACATGACTATTGACTGGGCCACTACTCTCCCACCCCAAGCTCCCAATAGCAGAAATCTTTTTCACTTTAGTCAACTGATTCATTACCCTACCAGACATAATCTTAGAACCAATAAAGGCTCAATACTAGACTGGATTCTGGTCTCGGACCCCTCCAAATATTTCACAGCCGGCACACTACCAAATTCTTTCTGCGACCATCTTCCAGCATTTGTCTTACGGAACTGCACATCCCTTGCTAAAACCCACAATATCAGAGTCACCCAAAACCTGTCAAACATCTTCCCCCAGAGATTTAATACCATACTGAAAGGCTATGATTGGACTTGTCTCCAAACCATGCCTTAGAGGAAGCCCGTTTTCACTTTAACAATACCTTTCTAAGTACTCTCCATAGCTTAGCACCAACTAGATCCATCAGAATAAAACAAAATAACCATGCTGCTTTGCTGAATAAACCTACCAAAGACATTATGAAGTCTAGAGATAAAGCCTGGAGGCTCTGGCATAATTCTAATACTCCCTCTCTCTCTTTACCCATTACAAACAACTTCATAACCTTGCTAAAAAACCTATCCACAAAGACAAACAAGTCTACTTCTGGAATCTACAATTAAATAAAAAAAACAACCCTAAACTTTTCTGGTCCTCCATTAATAATCTCCTTAACCCAGGCACAAAAACTAACCCTTGCCCATATCCATACACGCCTACTGACATTATAGCTACCAAATTTAACCAATACTTTATTGATACAATAGCCAGTCTCACTGCCTCATTTTCCTCACCTCTTCCAACTCACCCATATACTACCATTTCCTCCTCTTCTCAGCTACCCCAAAACAGTTCACCTTCTAGCACAACCTTACCAAACTGCAACATACCTCCCAATCTTCCTGAATTTACTCTTTCCTACATCCCTACTTCCTGTATTAAGAAACTGTTGTTAAAACGTAAACCTTGTTCCAATTCAGCTGACAATATGCCTGCCAAATTCCTTAAAATGGCAGACAAAAACTTCCTTAACTGCTAAAGGTCTTCCCAGGTGCAAACAAGTGAGAAAAAAACAGAAAATATTCCTGAGTTGACCACCACTGAACTAGAAGATAACATTGAAACCTTAATGTTGAAAATTTAAAACTTTAGGCTTTATTTAAACATAAAACTTCATTTAAAACCAAACGGTAAAAAAGAAGAAAAACGCTTTCAACCTGTTCAGGCCTTCTTCAGTTCAGTAAATCTTTTAGGTTTGTGTTGAATGTTTTAAACATATATGTACCTATCAGGAACATTTATTTGGAACATGCCTTCAGTAGCTTCAATTCATTAAACACTTAAAGAGCAAGCCATTCTCAGATAATCAACTAATGGATATATGTCTATTTTTAACACAAGTTTAAGGGGAACTACAACATTTAACCCTGGATACTTGTGTTCTCTAAGGTTAGTGATCCATTTTATTTCTCGGGTTTCTGTTAGATACTTCACATCTCCTCCTATGGGACTTGGTATAATTATATCTACAGCTTGGAAGTAGAAAGAATGTGTAGGAAAACTTTTCACATGGTTGGCCAAACTATTTTGAACTTCTTCATGTAAAATATCTCTAAGGTGCCTTAAAATACGGTCCTTGAAGAGTTGGTCTGTTTTCCCTATATAAAATGCTGTACACTGTTTACAGGTCGCTAAGTATACTAGATGTTTGGTGTTACATGTGGCAGATACCTTGAAATTATATTATTTGCCATTTACTGGATGCCTAAATCCTGGAACAGGATTAATATGTGGGCATGCTTTGCATCCCCACATTTTCCCATTCCTGTGGGTTCAGGGAATCTTTTATGATGACCATCTTTATGGCAAAGTAACTGCATTAAGTTCTTTTTATTTTTATAAACAAATTTTTCAACCACTAATACTTTAAGCTTCTCATCTTCAAGTAGTATCGGCCAATATTTGTTAATAATTTCACAAATTTGCTGATTATCTGAGTTGTAGATGAGCAAACAATTAATCTTCTGCCCTTGTTGGTTCTCCTGGGGTTTAGCTTTGTGTTCATCATCAGATGCTGTTAAATAGTAAGGACAACCTTTAGTATTTCTAAAGGTGTTATGGTCTATTGGTTTATTCAGATCTGATTCTTTATAGCCTCTCTTTCTAAGATGTCCTTTGAGCAATTCACATTCCTCCTTAAACATATCTTCCTTAGTGCATAACCTAGATAGGCGCATCCTTTGATTTTCCATTATATTCTTGTAAATATGACTTGGGTGCATACTATGGCAATAAAAATAATGGTTATGCTATGTTTCCTTGCAATGTACTCCTGTTCGGAGACCTTGCATGCCATCACAGATAATTTTAACATCCAAAAAGTCAATCTCTTTATCTGAGTATTTAACTGAAAATTTAAGGAACTCTGTAGTAGAGTGCAAATAGTCTATAAATGCTTGCAGATCTATGACCTGCCCCATCCATACAATAAAAATATCATCCACAAAGCACCCATAAAATAACAAATGACTTCTCCATGGATTCTTTGAGCATATTATATTTTGCCGTTCCCAATATGCAAGTACCAAGTTCAAGTAGGTGTTGGCACATGGTGTGCCCATTACCACCCCCCATGTTTGTAAGTAGCACTTATCACCATAAAGAAAAATATTGTTGTGAAGAATGATATCTAATAAGTGACAAATAATGTCATCATTAAACTTCAATTCATGTGCTAAAGATCTTACTGCTTCGATCCCATAGTCATGAAGTATTACAGTGAAAAGAATGTTAACATCCAATGTTACCAAGAGCACCTTAATTCCCTGTTGGATTGCATTAATTTTATCAGATAGGCGTCTTAAAAAAGTACCAGTATCTCCAATTATGGAATATATTCTTGACAGTTGCTGCTTTAACTTATTCTCAACATACATGGAGAGAGGTTTAGTCACCCAACCTCATCCCGCCACAATTGGTATTAATGGTGGGTCCTCCGGGTGTTTATGGACCTTTGGCAAGGCACTTATAGTTGGAATAATGGGATGGTCCACACTAAAAAAATTGTACAGTTCTTGGTTAATCCTACACTCCATGAGTAATGCATAGATATCATCATTTACTTGTTTTATTTTTCTTTCCCGTACATTTTAGGATATAACTTCATACATTCTGTTATCCTGTAACAAGGATAGCATCTTTTTTCTGTACCATTACCACAATGGCTCCACCCTTATCAGCCGGTTTAAACACTAAGTCCTGCCTTTGTTGTAACTTGGATAGCACTTTACTCTCATCTGATGCCATATTCATAAAGCGCCTTTTGTTCGTTTGGTTATCCCTAAGTTCCCTACTTCATTTTCACATAGGCAGACAAATGCTTCCACGGTGGGATGATTAACTGGAACAAATGGACTTGGTTTTCTGTATTTCCATTCATTAGTAGAAGAGATATTCCCAAAAATCAATTTTAGAGTTAAATTCCTACCAAACATTTTTATATCAACATAGAACTCATTTAGGGCAGAAGTTAAGGAGGGAATAAATGTCAGTCCTTTAGACAAAATACTAATACTTGCTTTATCCAGGTGTTCGTTTGACAAGTTAATCACCAAGGACTGTTCTTCTGGAATCTCTGTTAAAATTTCTTCCTTTTTCTTTCTTGACTCTGAGTACGACCAGTTATCTGAAACCTGTCTCTTACTGGGACAGGAAATTGGTAGTGAAAAGGGGTATGGTTAGCCCCTACCTTCGGTATGGTGCCTTTGGAAGTACTGGGCACTAAGTTAATATGTGTGGAATGCAGCTTTAAATTTGCCATAGTAAAAGTTGAGGTAGTAACTGGAGACTCATTCGATATGGCTGTGGATACTGCCTCCAGGGTTGATCCATTTGCAAAAGTATCCACCCGTGATGGCTGGTTAGGCAGTTCTAAAGCAGTATGGTTCATAGTTTGAACTACACTCTGTTGTTCTTCCCTCGGCCATTCAAAGATATTGCCATCTTTAAAATCTTTGAAATCCCTCATTGACATTTTCATTTTTATATTCTTAAGTCTAGTGTCATAAGCAGTTAGACGTTGTTGTAAAATTTCCAATTTATGCAAGTTCGATTCTGATAGATCCATTCCTTCCAACTCAAGTTGTTTCATACTGATTACTTCAGTAGCTTGCTCTTCCTCAGGTTTAAAGTGCTCAATTAATAACTTTAAATAATTGAAACTGGTATCAAGATTTATGCTCTGCCATCTGGCTAATAGCTCAGGTCTACTGTTTCCATATGTAGGCAGACACTTAACCCGCATTCCGCTAGGAACGATTCTGTAGTGTAAACATGCTTCAAAGTGGAAGTGCTGCCTGCCATGACAGTCTTTTCAAACAGAAGGCAGCATCTTCCACTTCTCTATAGATAACTTCAAAAAGTTCATTTACATTAGGTTCAGGTGTATATGTCAAAGTACCAGTTTCCAAATTCATATTTAACAATGGATTAGCTAAACCTCCAAAAAGTTCCATTAGAGTTTTACCTTTAGGTACATCTTTGTCATTTGTATTAACAGCAGCGATAGCGTTGTCATCCATGTGCAGCTACAGAGAGTCAAAATGTAAACAATGGCAGAAAAAAACTTCCTTAGCTGCTAAAGGTCTTCCCAGGTGCAAACAAGTGAGAAAAAAACAGAAAATATTCCTGAGCTGACCACCACGGAGCTAGAAAATAGTGTTGAAACCTTAATGTTGAAAATGTAAAACTTTAGGCTTTATTTAAACATAAAACTTCATTTAAAACCAATTGGAGATACTGGTACTTTTTTAAGACACCTATTAGATAAAATGAATACAATCCAACAGGGAATTAAGGTGCTCTTGGTAACACTGGATGTTAACAATCTTTTCACGGTAATACCTCATGCCTATGGGATCGAAGCAGTGAGATCTTTAGCACATGAATTGAAGTTTAATGCTGACATTATTTGTCACTTATTAGTTATCATTCATCACAACAACATTTTTCTTTATGGTGATAAGTGCTACTTACAAACATGGGGGGGGGCGACAATGGGCACACAATGTGCCAACACCTACTCGAACTTGGTACTTGCATATTGGGAACGGCAAAATATAATATGCTCGAAGAATCCATAGAGAAGTAATTTATTATTTTATGGGCACTTTGTGGATGATATTTTTATTGTGTGGATGGGGCAGGTCATAGATCTGCAAGCATTTATAGACTATTTGCACTCTACTACAGAGTTCCTTAAATTTTCAGTTAAATACTCAGATAAAAAGATTGACTTTTTGGATGTTAAAATTAGCTATGATGTCACGCAAGGTCTCCAAACAGGAGTACATCACAAGGAATCTTGGTGTAAAATTTATATCGCCATAGTATGCAGCCAAGTCATATCTACAAGAATATAATGGAAAATCAAAGGATGTGCCTATCTAGGTTATGCACTGAGGAAGATATATTTAAGGAGGAATGTGAATTGCTCAAAGGACATCTTAGAAAGAGAGGCTATAAAGAATCAGATCTGAATAAACCAATAGACCATAACACCTTTAGAAAGACTAAAGGTTGTCCTTACTATTTAACAGCAACTGATGATGAACGCAAAGCTAAACCCCAGGAGAACCAACAATGGCAGAAGATTAATTGTTTGCTCACCTACAGCTCAGATGATCAGCAAATTTTTGAAATTATTAATAAATATTGGCCGATACTCCTGGAAGATGAGAAGCTTAAAGTATTAGTGGGAGAAAAAACAAGATTTGTTTATAAAAATAAAAAGAACTTGAAACAGTTACTTTGCCATAAAGATGGTCATCATAAAAGATTCCCTGAACCCACAGGAATGAGAAAATGTGGGAGATGCAAAGCATGCCCACATATTAATCCTGTTCCAGGATTTAGGCATCCAGTAAATGGCAAATAATATAATTTCAAGGCATCTGCCATATGTAACACCAAACATCTAGTATACTTAGTGACCTGTAAACAGTGTACAGCATTTTATATAGGGAAAACGGACCAACGCTTCAAGGACCGTATTTTAAGGCACCTTAGAGATATTTTACATGAAGAAGTTCAAAATAGTTTGGCTAACCATGTGAAATGTTTTCCTACATATTCTTTCTACTTCCAAGCTGTGGATATAATTATACCAAGTCCCAGAGGAGGAGATGTGAAGTATCTAACAGAAACCCGAGAAATAAAATGGATCATTAACCTTAGAGCACACAAGTATCCAGGGTTAAATGTTGTAGTTCCCCTTAAACCTGTGTTAAAAAAATAGGTGTATATCCAGTAGTTGATTATCTGAGGAAAGCTTGCTCTTTAAGTGTTTAATGAATTGAAGCAACTGAAGGCGTGTTCCAAATAAATGTTCCTGATAGGTACATAGATGTTTAAAACATTCAGCACAAACCTAAAAGATTTACTGAACTGAAGAATTCCTCAATAGGTTGAAAGCGCTTTTCTTCTTTTTTACCTTTTGGTTTTAAATGAAGTTTTATGTTTAAATAAAGCCTAAGTTTTAAATTTTCAACATTAAGGTTTCAATGCTATATTCTAGCTCCATGGTGGTCAACTCAGGAATAAATTCCTTAAAATAGCTGCAGATGCAGTAGCATACAACATTAGCATCTTAATTAATAGATCTATCCAAGAATCACATGTCCCTCCTGTTTGGAAAAAAGCCATTATCCTTCCATTCCACAAAGGTGGTACATCCTCTGATATTTCTAACTTTCAACCTATAGCTCTTCTATCTCCGATATCTAAAAATTCTTCAGAAATGTGTCCAAAAACAATTAATCAACTATTTGCTCTGCAATAACATCCTCTCCTCCACCCAACATGGATTCCGACCCAGCCACAACACATCCACAGCACTAATATCCTTCATGGATAGCATTACCAAAAAAGTGACACTGGCTCAATAGCATCTGCCCTATTTCTAGACCTTTCAAAAGCTTTTGACACCATTTCCCATTCTATACTCCTCTCTCAACTTTCTTCCACACGCCTTTCTTCTCAGACCCTAAACTGGTTCAGAAGCTATCTCTCAGATAGGCAACATGCCATCAAATGGCAACATTCACTCTCCCCCTACCTCCATAACCCTACTGGTATCACACAAGGATCCATCTTAGGCCCCCTTCTTTTTAACTTATTCATAAACAACCTTCACCTAGCTTTACCCCATACCTCCCTAGTCTAGTACACAGATGACTCAGCGATACTCTGCGCTGTACCTAACCTCACATCTTTACAACAATTGACCCAAACTGCCTTCACAACCATTGAGACTTGGCTTCACAAAAAACATCTCTCCCTAAATGCCAAAAAAAACCTAAGCTAACATTGTTTACTCAAAAAATAATACCATCATTAACAGACAAGACTTCAACATACTCTCATCAACTTCAGTAAAACTTGAAGTTGTAGCTAGTACCAAATTATTAGATGTCATCCTAGACAGAAATCTAAAATTCGATTTACATATCCAATGCAGTATATCAAAAACCCATAAAAAACTCGGTCTACTTTACAAGCACAATACATTCTTCTCCATACCAACCAAACAAGCATTAGCCCTCTCCTATTTGCTTCCCTCCCTAACATATGAGCCCCCTTACCGACCAACCTCCAGTCATCCCTGAAACAAAAGCTTGAATCCTGCTATAATAAAATCGCTAAATTTGCCTCTAATACCTATCACTCTACCCATCACTGTATAGCCCTGAGAAATTTCCTATGGCTTGAATTCCCACATTATTACACTCCTTTAGCTTACTAAATCCCATAAACCTATTTACAAGCCACAAGACTGCCCTTCACTCAGCTCCTTATTCTCTCCTTATTCTCCTCCTAGGTCTCTTCGATCTGAAAACCAGAATCTACTACAAATCCACAAATCAAACCTTTCTGCTTGTAAACTCTTATATAGCTGGACAATTGTCAGATCCTGGAACAATCTCCCCTCTTATGTCCACTTTATACAACAACCCTCTAACTTCAAAAACGCCCTACACAAACATCTCCTCTCCAACTGGATCTGTAACTGCACCACCCAGGCTAGTGCCATAAGTTAACCCCCATCCCCACCCCCAGTACTGCTTCTTCCTACTTTCCGATCTCAATGATATTATAATTTCTTCAGATGAATTAACCATCTCTTCCAGAATGTCTACTTAACATCTCCTTTCTCCTACTAAAAAACAAAAAATGTAACCCATCTACAATTTATCATTGCTACTTTAACTTGTCAGCCTATCAAGGTCATCAAGATCTTTGTAACAAAACTGACTTGACTTGACTTCATTTCTTTGTTTAAAATGTTATTTCTCATTTTTGTCATTGTCTCCTTATATTTTTGTACTGTTAGAAACTTTGTAACTCTGTAACCCACTCAGGTACTAAATGTAATTGCAATTTAAAATGTAATTGCAGCCTTTCTCCCCGGGCCTTCACTGAAAATGGGTTCTTGCCCAGTGGACCTTCCCAGTAAACAAATGTCAATAAATAAATAAAATAATCAGGAGAGAAAGGGAGAAACCAACACCAGACTGTGATCTCTGTGTGCTCTTAAGGGAAATTGTACTTTACTGTGTGTATTTGTTATTCTTCCCAATGTGGACGCACCTCACTGGTGTTAGTGGTGAGGATTGAGGCTCCTTGATTACTGGGCCAGTGCATAGGCATCGCATATTAATTGTTTGGCAGTGGTGGGATATCCACACCACATATTAATTGGTTGGCAATTGGCTTGTGGTGGTGTGGATAGTGAATTCCTGTACCTTGTGTACAGTGATCACTGACAAGTGTTTTTGTACTCTAAATCAACCACACAGTGAATATTCAGAGTTCATATCACAATTGTTTTGTTTCTTTTGTTAGCTTAGTTAGTCAGGGACAGCAGGCAGGCATATCAGCAGAGGAGTATGGCAAGCTGAAAAGGAGCCAGGTGGCTTGAGATGTGCCAGGCTAAGGGACTGGTGCATGGAAACCTGACTAAGGCAGACATGATTGCAGCTTTGGTCACAGCTGCATCAGAAAGCAGCAATCAGGAGGATGATCAGACTGGCTGTGGAGATGTACAACACTCAGAGAATGGACAGCTCAACCTTTCTGCAGAACTTAAAAATCCATCTGGAGCTAAAGAGACTTGAGTTGGAGGCCAGGCATTTGGAAACAGAAGCAGCAGAGACCGAGACCTCTACAGGCTGAAAAGAATGAGAAACTGCTACGCCTGGAAGCTGTGGAGACACAGAGGCAGAGGTAGCATGAAAAGGAGATGCTAACTCTTCACCAGAGTCATGGAGGTAATGGGGAAGGGAGTAACTGGACCCCAGAAGCACAAACGTCAGTAAATTTCTTCCGCAGTTTACAGGGGGGGGGATCATTTTTTTAGTTTCATTCATATATTTGAGAGGGTATGTAAATAGCATGATGCTGACCAAAGGCTCTAGGTATGGTTTCTGACCACCTTACTCCATGGTAAAGCTGTAACTGTATTGGCTAAACTTTCTGATCTTGAATTATTTGATTATACTGCTGTTAAGAATTGTCTGTTAGAATTTTTTAAGTTAACACCTGAAACTTATAGGAAAACGTTTTGTGAGCATAGACGCAAGGGAGATGAAAGTGTGTGTGAATATGTTGCTGTACTGAGCAGTTTATCTTTACATAACTGAATCACAGTGGTGCGATTGCTCACACGAACAAATTGTAACCGCGAAAGTCAAAATAGCGACAATTTAATATGTTTGAAAATCAGCAAATCGAAAAGCAGATTTGCTGATTTTCAAACATAAATATGAAAAGAAAACTCTAATAAAGTGTAAAGCAGGGGAGCAAGCCCCCCTGCAACCCCACACCACCTACCTTAATATTCTGACTCCGAGATCGCACTACAGTGGGGAAAGGGACCATTTTCCAATCCCCACTATAGTGCAACCCGCCCCAGAATGCTGAGTGTGCAATGAGCGAATGTCACTGTGCATTCGCTCATTGCACAATCGAACCTTTTTCCGTTCGGCGTTTGCAAACTGCTGTTCGCCCTTGTGCAATACGCACACATGAAGGTAAACCAATCTGAGCACTTGTTTTCATAGGCGGGTGAGCGGATGTCAGGTCACCACTTTTGAAGGACTGGCACACCTTTTGGTGAGGGAACAAACCCTTAACACTTTGTCTGAGGACATCAGGATCTTGTTAGCTGATAGGCAATGCGCTACTTCATATGAATTGGGGAAGAAGGGAAACCTATACCTAGCAAGCAGGGCATCCCTGCACAGGAAAGGGACCCCAAGTACTGCTTATCAGTCTAAAGGAACCCATGGTGGGCAGCCCAGACTGCCCCAACAGAATCTGCCAGTAGCAGGGGAAGCCACTAGTCCAGGTACACATCCAGGAGCTGGGGTTAAATGCTTTGTACGCAACCAGTAGGGCCATGTGGCATATAGATGTCCATGGAGGCAAGGTAGAGAACAAAAGGTGAGGGAGCCAGTAAGTGGGAAAGACAAAATGCCAATAGTAGGTTGTCTTGAGACAACAGGGGCACCAAACTACCATCCTGCAGATGTCCTGATAGGGAAGGATTTTGATGAGGCAGTACCATGTGTTTATGCAGTTACACGCAGTCAGGCTTCAAGACAGGCATGTGGGTCTGGTAGCCTGGGGGAGACCCAGACAGACTGCATACTTGCAGCCAGGACTGGTGAGGTGGTTACTTCAGGGAGGGGAGCTACTCTGTAGCAGTGAGACTGAGGGTGAGCCACAGCTGCTTGTGGGTACTGATGTTCCCTTGGACAAAGTGACTGCAAAGGCAGGGGTGAGTAGTAGTACCTAGGCTGACAGGGAGGACCCGCTGTCAGAGGATGCCAGAATTCCTTTGGAAGGGGAGCTGGGAAGTGTTACAAAGAGAGTTGAGACAGGCTCAGCTCTCAGACCCCTACATTGCAAGGCCTGAGGCAGGTAGCTAGTGAGGTGTCTGATTCTCAATGGAAGGGGGAATCTGTATACTAGAACAAAGGGTTACTGTATAGAGAATGGACCCCTGTGGGAGGGCTAGAAGGTGAGAGGATACAGAAGTTGGTATCGTCTAGAGCCTACTGTCTGGGGCTTCTAGCCATAGCCCATGATATTCCCTTTGAAAGTCATATGGGCATAAAACGAACAAAGAGACATATTATGCAGAACTTCTATTGGCCTGGAATTTCCAGAGATGTAACAGGGTACTGCAGGACCTGTGAACAGTACCAAAAGGAAGGCAGGGCAGGAGACAAGGTGAGAGTTCATTTGATGCCTTTGCCTGTGATTGAGGAGCCATTTCAGAGGGTAGCTATGGATATTGTGGGGCATCTGAGTACCCCAAGTTCCACAGGGAAAAGTATATCCTTGTGGTAGTAAGATACGCTGAGGCAGTGGCTTTGACCTCCATTGAGGTAGAAAAGGTGGCAAATGCTTTGTTAGAGATTTTCAGCAAGGTTTAATTTCCCAAAAGAAATACTGACTGACAGAGATGCCAATTTCATGTCAGACCTGATGGCTTGTCTGTGGAAGTACTGTGGGGTGAAGCACCTGATGACCACCCCCTACCATCCCCAGACTAATGGTCTTGTTGAGAAGTTAAACTCTACAATCAAGTCCATGCTATGGGCATTTGCAGACCAGTTTAACAGGGAGTGGAACAAATATTTGCCCCATGCTTACAGAGAGGTTTCCCAGGAATCCACAGGTTTTTCACGCTTTGATTTGCTGTATGGGCATAGGGTGAGGGTCCTATATATTTAATTCAAGGTGAGCATGAATCTCACAAGGAGTCTGTTGTGGCATATGTCCTAAACCTCAGGACAAGGCTCAGGGAACTCATGGGCTTCGTCCAAGAGAACCTGGCAGAAGCCCAACAGCAAAAAAGGTCTGGTATGATGGGAATGCTTGAGCTAGAGAGTATGGTGTATGGCAGCAGTTAATGGTTCTCATTCCTGTCAGACACAACAAGCTGCAAGCAGCCTGGGGGGGACCCTACAAGATGGTAAGAAAGGTAAGTGATGTTAACTACATTGTGGAACTGCTAGGCAGGAGCACAAATTGTTCCATGTTAACATGATGAAACCTTACCGTGATAGGGAGGCCCTTGTGCTGAGTATTTGCAGTGGATTGCAGGAGGAGTCTGAGGGAGATCTGGTGACTGATCTCCTCAGTGAAGCTCGGCCTGACAGCTCAGTGAAAGGGATAGCAATGTCCCAGCAGCTATCTTCTACCCAGGTTAGAGAAATCCGAGCAGTGTTACACGAGTTTGGGGACATGTTCACTGGGATACCAGGGTGCACCCACCTTGTGCAGCACCAGGTGGATACAGGACCCCAAAGACCTATTAAGCAGGCCCCTTAATGGGTGCCTGAGAGAGTCAAACAAACTCTGAGGGAGGAGAGATACAGGAGATGTTGGAACTAGGGGTAATTCAAGAGTCCAACAGTCCCTGGGCCTCCCCAGTGGTGCTGGTGCCAAAGACGAATGGCAGCACTAGGATCTGTGCAGACTACAGAAAATTAAATAGTCACACAGAGTCAGATGCTTACCCCATGCCTAGGACAGATGAAGCCATAGAGCAGCTGGGTGGGGCTAAGCATCTTACAACCACTGATCTTACCAAGGGTTACTGGCAGGTGTCCTTGACTCCCAGTGCTAGAGAGAGGTCAGCCTTTGTGACTCCTTTTGTCTTGTATGAGTTCACAAATATCCCCTTTGGGCCGAAAAATTCCCCAGTGACTTTCCAGAGGCTGGTAGATCATATCCTAGCAGGAGCAGGAGGTTTTGCCCTTGCTTACCAAGATGACATTGCTGTCTACAGCCATTCCTGGCAAGAGCACCTTCAGCATGCCAGGGAGGTGCTGGGCAAGGGCAGGGTTGACCATTAAGCCCAACAAATGTCAGGTGGGTATGGCAGAGGTCTCCTACCGGTCTCCTACCTGGGACATAGAGTAGGGAGTGGTAAGATCAGGCCAGAACCTGCTAAAGTGGAAGCCATTCAGGCATGGCCTCCACCTGTTACCAAAAGGCAGTTGAGGGCATTCTTAGGGACAGTAGTGTAGTACAGAAAGTTCATCCCCAGTTATAGTACCATAGCTGCCCCCCTTACAGATCTGACAAGGAAAAACAGGCCAGATAAGGTAGTGTGGACCCCAGCATGTGAGCAGACATTCCAGAAGCTTAAAAGAAGCTTTGGGAGGACGCCATGTGTTAGCCAGTCCAGATTACAGCAAAAAATTTGTTGTGCAGGTGCATGCTTCGAACCATGGGGTGGGAGCTGTACTTAGCCAGGTTTCTTCAGAGGGAGAAGAGCACCCAGTGGTTTATCTCAGTCGTAGGCTTCAACCCAGGCAGGAATGCTATGCAGCTGTAGTAAAGGAATGTCTAGTCATAGTGTGGCCACTGTAGAAACTTCAGCCTTATCTGTATGGAAGAAAATTCACTGTAGTTACAGATCACAATCCCCTAACATGGTTACACAGAGCCAGCCAGCTGAATGCCAAGTTGCTAAGATGGAGCCTAGGGTTGCAAGCATATGATATGTCAATGCAGCACCACAGTGGGGTTAGCAATGCCAACACAGATGGGCTCTCAAAACAGCGAATGGAGTAAGGTATACTCAGATAGACCTAACCATCTCAAGCAACTTTTCTCAAGGGTCACTTGAAAAACTAGCTTGAGTTCTCTGGGGGGAATGATATGTGAACATACGTGAAGGCTGCCAGCCTAGCTAGATAGAATTTTGTAGATAATTCTATGTCATTGTAAATATGACTATAATCCACAGGCTTGTCCTCTTAAAATGTAAGAAAACTGTGTTAAATGTTGAACTTCAAAAATGTAACCACACTGCACTCTGCTGGAACAAAGCTGATAAGTCAAGCATTGTATGACTTTGATCTCAAGGCTCAAAGACATAATGTCGGTACTGAGGACTTCCTTCTATTGTTTTGAGACCAGAGTTAACTGCTACATTTTACATATATAATGTCTTTTATAGCTGTAGTTTCCTGGCCATGTGCAAGATCAAACAAATATTAAAATTCTGAGTTTCTGTTAGCCTGGGAACCAGAGAAGAATGATGTAATCTAAAATGAGTCAGCAGTGATGTATTATTTTGAAGACTTTCTTAGAGAGAAAGAACCAGAGCATTTTGGATTTTGTCTGAAGAATTGACCACTCACCACTACTCTGCCTTTGCTCTATACATAAGTTTATTTAGAACTGTGATTGCTCTTAGAGTTACATAGGAATTTAGTCAGATTTAGTCTAGCTGTTTTCTATATTTATGTCAAGACTATTCTACAGTATTATTTTAAGCATTTTCCTGTGATTTCTGAACTCTTGAGTAACACTGTGTCGAACTGAGAAGATTTGTCTTGTGTTTTTATTATTTATTATTAAATATTTTTAAATCTTTCAACTGTGGCTGTTTTGTGTAGAGATAATTTTAGCTCTAGTGTACATTGCATGTATATAGTGATAGTGTACAAAGCCACTCCAAATAAGCCTTGCTGTTCGTAACACTTACTAATTGGATAATAGAATTGCACAGTAATAATTGGACACCCTTTGGTAAGGGCCTTTTTAGTACCTGATAAGAGTAGTTGGTGGCAGTGAGTACTACCTTATAGCCTGGCAGGAGGGGGCATAGCTGGAGAACCTGTACCAGCCTTTCCCAGGAGTGTCTGTGTGTTTGTATATAAACCAAATCTCAAAGTGTGTGTGTGTCAGCTACTTGGGCAGGTACATGAAGCACTGGTTTGACAGAGAGAGCACTGGAGGTTTTGGCTTGACTACTCAGCTAAGATCTGTATCCTATAGCTGTGCCAGTGGGGAGTCTTATTGGGGATTTGGAGATAAAGGGAGAAACTAGCCGCAGACTGACTGTGACCTCTGTGTGCTCTTAAGGGAAATTATACTTTACTGTGTGTGTATTTGTTATCCTTCACAATGTGGACGCCCCTCGCTGATGTTAGTGGTGAGGATCGAGGCTCCTTGATTACAGGGCCAGTGCACGGGCATCACAATTACACACATTTAACATTGTGAGGAGGATTATTTAAGAAGACTGTTATTACTTAGAACTGGAGTACTTCTGATTTACTACAGTAGAAATGTTACTTCTTTATGATGTATTTAAGATCTGAAGAACACCAGTAACTGTGAAAGCATATATGTATATGCATTTGTATATGCAATGAATTCTCTTCCATTTACTATATTCCAGTTTGTTTTGCTGCTATTACCTCTATGCTACAACCTTCAGTCTTTATACCAGCATACATTTAATCTACCAGAGGTATTACCTATCTTCAATCCCTTCAGTAAGTCCCCCCAAAAGGTCAGTTTTTGTCCTATTATGAAGTATACCCTTTAATCGAACCAAAATGGTGTTAAATATAACAGGATGTGATGTAAGTATCTTTCCCTTTGTTTCCTGTCTGCGCCTCATTTTTTTTGGCTCTCTGTACATCACACTGGCTATTAATGAAACTTAACAGTACTTACTTTTGATACATGTATTGTTGAGACATTCTTTGGTTAAAGCAGTCACTGAAAATAAACTAAATAGGCCACTGTTTCTACCTCCAAAGGGAGTAACTGAAGGTGTATGTACAAGCCTGAAGGTAGATAAAGACTTCTTAGAAAATATAGTTAGTCTGCAAGTTTGATATGTCATATGACTAGAAGTAGTGAGTGACAGGACAGCAGAAGCCTCCGTGAGGAAGTAACTGGAGCTACAATTCAGCAGTTCAACAGAAGCACTCAATATGGTAATTTTTTGGACAGAACACTCCGAACTGCTGCACAAAATCTGTGCACTCAAAAGTCAGTTAAATGCTGATCTTGTTGCTGGATTAGGTGGTGGCATTGACTTCTTTCTCTCCACATTACTCCTGCTTAAAAGTATGCAATTCAAGAAAAATGGCAGTGACTGAATGATGCTGATGGTTGCAGCCCAACATCATTAGTAATTCTTATGGGGATACTTGCTTGTCAGAAACATAAACAACAAAAAAGCCTGAAGAACTGGATTACTTAAATATCCCCTCCTTTTCACTCTCTGTTTTAGTAGTGGGGAATGCTTGAGGTTACATGAATGCAGATGTTGAGCTTGAACAATTCATGTATGTGATTTTGTGCGCAGTACTGAGTGATACCTATAAGAATTGATTATTTTGACTCCCAACGTTACTAATGACAAACAGCTTGTTTTGGGTCCTATGTTTTTTTTTTTGGGATGATAACAGTCCTCACAGGACACAAAAACACACAAGTGCAACTGGACACCGTGACAAAAGTTCACAAGAGCACAGGAAGGAAATGCAGACTCCACCCAAATAACACAATGGCCAGGTACCTAACCAGAGACCCAAGTTCTTTAAGACAGCACTTTACCTGTGTACTTCTTATCTACCCCTAGCAGTTAGCCAAGGTATCCAGTGGTGCAGAGGGATGCAGCACTCACTATGACCCTGCTGACCGTAGTGCAGGCTGCAGCCAGGGCAATAAAAAATCCAGCTGTGGTGAGACAAGAGTGAAGAAGCACTGCCTATTTATCCCTCACAGGGGGTGGAGACTGAGAGGGTGTATTGCAGGAAGTATTTCCTGACAGTAAACCTCTGGTGGAAACCTGGGGCCATGCAGAAGCCACCTATTCAAGAAGGGAGGTGTAGGGATTATCTGAGGAGCCACAATCCTCAAAGAAGCAGGTAATGGTCCCAAAATGCAAGCCCCACCCCTTCATGCTTATGTGGCACATAAAGGAATATCAGGGCAACACAGGAAAAATCCCTTGATGACTGCCCAGCAGTGTCACAATCAGCCATTATCCTGAAGGGACGAATGAGGCTGTGATCTCACAGACAGTCTAGATATTTGGAAAGTGTGTGGTAGCAAAAAAAAAAAAAAGTACGTTGCCAAGACAATGAAATATGGAATACACATAACCTAACAATGTGAACAGCTACTTTGCTGGTTCTGGCAGGAAATTAGAAACGTTTGCACATTTGCAGATTTGTTAGATGGAACTTAGGCAATGTAAATCATAACAATTCAAGAAGTGTTTTGTTTATGACAATATGTTTTGGCTTGTGGAAGAAACAAGTTGGTCTTCTTCTCTCTGGATTCAAGCTGGTAATTTGAGCACATACACCAAAAGTCTCATATGGCTAAAACTTGGTACTAGCTGAATCAGTTAATTTGAACTCAGTTCTGCTTCTTTGTTAAAGGAATCCTCTAAATTGTAAGTAGATGAATGACACAAAACAAATGCCAGGGGAAGAACTAAAAACAGATGCTCTCCATCCACTTGCAATTCTGTTAGACCCATAATAAGGGGAAGACTTTCGTTCTTTGAGGTACTGCTGTTATAGGCTGCAACACTGTCTTATTTTTTCTTGTATTCTCTGAAAAAGAGCAATTCTCAGAATCAAAATTCATGGTGATGGCCCCAGAGACTTGAAAGATATATTTTTTATTCATTACCAGAAAAATATCTTCAAACAGTAAGACCTATAGCCCTAAATGTGGTCCCACTGACATCTGCTGTTGCACAAAATGGCATTTAGTTGTATCCAATGCAATTCAGGCAATGTTTGCTGATATCAGGGCCAAAGCGCTTAACGACTTTCACTATGAATCCAAAAACAATGTACCAAAAGCTGTCACATTTTTAAGTAGTCTAGAACAAATTATTAGTGTCTTATTTCCTCCAACATCTCAAAAAACATGGTTTTTGACTGGCTACACTAAACTGTCTGAAAATATTGCATCGATCCCAGTTCTCGTGGACCAGGTTAATGCTAAAAAAAGTCAGATACAGATAATTTTTTCCCCAAATAAGTTTAATAAGTTCTGTTAAATTTGTAGGATATGTTAAAAGATGGCAAGTAAGAACCTGTTCAATCTGTACCTTCTACTGTACCAAAAAAAAAAAAATAAAAAAATAAGAAAAAAGCGTCTGAAATCATTCTTTAGATTTTATTGCACTGGCCTGTACTAACGCATGACTTCACTTTTAAAACTACCTATGCAACATATTCCATAAGGCCATCTTTTGCCACTAGGATGGGGAGTATTTCTGAACTAGACTGTAAATGTGTCAAATGTGTGCTAATTATTTGTTTTAGAAACAGCTACAGAGTCTCATTTTGGGAGAGCAGGCTTATTAAAAATGCATGAATATTTTTTACTATGTTCCCATTCTATCCTGCCTTTTCCTATGAAGAAAATATTGTATTTTCTGTCATTCAAAAACTGACTTTGCTAAATATTTTATCATGGTCATCTTCCACCCAAAGACAGCGGATTTAATTGCATTTATCCAAGGTGACTTTACAGCACTCTGCTCTAGTTCAGAAACAGGAATGCCATCTGTACAGATGACTAATCTGCTCTTTAGTAATTTGCAAATTCTAGTATTAAGGAATATCTCTACAAATACAAGTGTTCTTCCATTACAAGGGTAATCATCCACAATCAGATTACCGAGAGTAGCATTTACAAGTCTGAAGTAAAAAAGACAGTCACATGGAGGGCAGCTATTTCTGAGTTGGATTTTCAGATAAAAATGTAATAGTCAAGAATGTTAACATGGTGGTAAGCATTCAGATCTATTTTACAATAAAAGTTTTGTCAAAAAGAATGGAAGAGGTTTGCAGAGGTTCTTGGCCCAAAGCAGTTACTGGGAGTCAGGCTAAAGTAAGAGTGCAATGCAATAGGTGGAATGCTGGAACATACCATCCTAATATTGCTTAGAGCACATTTAATTATCAGTATAACAATGCAAATAATGTAATGTAGAATATACATAAAATGATTTGCCACTATATAGTGGGAATAAGAGAGTTCAGCAATAAAAAAATGCCACAAGCAAAGAGAAGTACTATCAATGGTTTACAGAATACTGTGCTATTGAAACAGTTATTTTAAGCTGATTTATCTCAACTGTTCATTACATGTGTGAATAACAATTACCTAAAACATAGTCAACTAAGAAATTTCAGTTCTTGTGTTAAGCCTAAACTGCTGTAAATTAGCTGTTGTATTAGTTTGTAGTCAAGTAAGAAATTTCAATTCTTGTGTTAAGGCTAAATTGCTGTAAATTAGCTGTTGTATTAATTTGTACTTTTGTGACTTTAAAATTCAAACATGCATATCATGTACTGTGCAATGCAGTATGAATGAAAATGTGATGGAACATACAAATATTCCATTTAAGCACATATATAGTATTAGTATTTATATTTAATTGAATCCTTAAACAGAAATTTGAACAAAAGATTAAAAAATATAATAGGAGCGTAACGTGAAATCAGTAAAGTATGAAAAATATGACAGACTATATATGTGCTTAAAAGCATAATATCAGAACAATGTAGAATAGAATGTATTAAAATGACTATGTCATGAAATATCTAAAACTCAAAATACTGAAATTCAAAATGCCTAAAAAATACTGACAGCACAAAATATTGAAAACTCATAACACTGGCTCACAAAATATCTAATAATTCTATCCAGATAAAAGTACCACATGTCATGTATCCCAACAATAAAACCAAGATCAAGTATCTGATTCCAAAAAAGTTACTCTTGGAGCAAGTCACTATTTACACGGAGAGCAGGCTGAGAAGAGGTCTTTTGGAATCTGGCCCCAATACAAGCCTGTTTATAGACAGGCCTTACACTAAAGTAAATCACTTACACCATAAGTAAGTCCTTCAGAAGCAGGGCAGGCTTACACTGAGAGCAACTCTTTTGGAATCTGGCCCCAAGTGTCTGTTGGTATTGTTAGTGTTACAGAAAAAATTTTTAGTAATGTAATATTTAGGGTCAGGGTTAGAGGCAGAGGTAAGAGTAGGATTAGGGTTATCACACATGAGTAAGGTGGGTAGGAGGGACTGCTTGTCCCTACACTCCTTGCCACGATTACACTTATAAACACACACACACACACACATATATATATATATATATATATATATATATATATATATATATTAGAGAGAGGTACAGTATATTATATACACGTATAAAAGAACATGACTGAAACAGCTGTAGTAGTACCTTCTACACATCTACAGTGCTCGCCACAACACCATCCATATCACAAGGAGATAAGAGAAGTGTCATGTAATTGGTATGTGAAGTCGTCCATGTCTAAGAATTAGAAGTTAAATGAGATGGGAGTCATGGAATTAGGAGGAGTTTAGCATCTGTGAGCAAAGATTCAATAAAGAATCAGACCTGTTACTACATCTACTGTTTCCTACAGTCGGCATGCCCTGACCCCATGTACTAATCATTCACAATTGTATTTGTACAACTCCAAAATGGTGCCAAAATTGTGAACAAATTCTGACATGGATTCAGAAGAGAACTATGGCAGAATTCTGCAAAGGAGTCACAGTTGTCCCTGCATTCTCCTATTAAGTAAGACTAAATTGCAAAATGCAATTTTTATCCATGCATTCCACTGCTGTACATATGTCTTTCACTTTCTGCACCTGAATGATATGTCTCAGCAACATTAGATATATGTGTAATTATTTGTTATAAATTCTGTTTTCACAATTTTAGTTGAAAATTTGCTTAAGTTATTTTGCTTTCATGCAGAAAATACTCTTAGGTTTCACTAGAAAATACATACTTTCATTGAGAGTAATGTATTATTCTCAATCTTCAGTTTTTGGCTTGTTAACGGCATCCATCTAAACACAGTCAGTTCTAAAGCTAAATAGAAACTGTCGGAGAATTGGAAGCTCTGGATACAAAGACTTGAGCTGTATCTCACTAAAAATGTCATTGGGGATAAGTAAAAGAATTCCCAATGTTCCATCATGTTTCTTCATACTGCTGGTGGGGAAGCCATCAAGCTATTCATTTTCATTCTAAAATGGAGGACAGAAACAGTTGGGAGGTACTGAAAAATAAATTCCAGGAATTGTTAACCTCTGCTATCTCTGAAAAAAAAAAAAAAAAAAAAAAAAATCTTGCCTTTTTCCCACTTTTCTGAGATTTAAAAAAGTTCAGTTACAGGCTTGCTGTTCTTGAACTGTTTGTAAGTTTCTGTGAGGCCATTTTTTGCTTGGGCTAAAGGAAAGTCTCTCTGTTGATTAGTGGCAGTGAAAAACATTGAGCAGCCTGCCTGCCCCTGTGGGAGTGGTTACTGACTTGAAACTGTAGTTTTATTGGCCATTCTGGGTCAATTCCAAAACTCCTTCATCTTCCTCTCTTAATACCTGGTTGCCTCGTGGTTTTGGCATCTTTCAGGCTTGTTTGCTGTTGGTGAAGCACCCACCAAGAGGAGAAAACGCTGAGAGAAGAAAAGAGCCACTTTTGAGACTTTAAGTATTTTTCCTCTGTTTATTTGCTACGTTTTTCTGCATAGCCGCCTATTGTGAGCATTTTCTGGCTTGTTAAATTTGATTTCTACATTAGTAACTCTATTTAGAGCACAACCTAGAGCTGTTTACTGAATTTCCTGTTTGCACTTATTTTTAAAATCGTTTTTTTCTCAAAACTTGCATTTTATCTGTCTTTGGCCTAGCACTCTTGTGTGGGGTCATTTACTGCACTGTTATAACTTGTTGATACTTGTTAACCTCTGCTATCTCTGAAAAAACAAAAACAAAAAAATCTTGCCTTTTTCCCACTTTTCTGAGATTTAAAAAAGTTCAGTTACAGGCTTGCTGTTCCTGAACTGTTTGTAAGTTTCTGTGAGGCCATTTTTTGCTTGGGCTAAAGGAAAGTCTCTCTGTTGATCAGTGGCAGTGAAAAACATTGAGCAGCCTGCCTGCCCCTGTGGGAGTAGTTACTGACTTGAAACTGTAGTTTTATTGGCCATTCTGGGTCAATTCCAAAACTCCTTCATCTTCCTCTCTTAAAACCCTCTTTTGCACGGTTCTGCGTGTTTTTGAGCATAGCGCAAAAGCGGGCAGCGCCACCTAATTGGGTTTAAACTATTCCTGGCTCCACAAAGTCTGCTCTTCACTTTTTCCCTTAGAATTGCTCTATCTCTCAATTTAAACACCATATTCTCATTCTAAGGCCCTTCACTGGTCCAATTAAGTAATCCTACAAGTTAACACTATTAAACCATACGCACTACTTACTCTTATACTCTCTACGATTACCCTGTCCTCTATTGGTCCATCTTAAATTCAGTTTCCCTATTACTCTAGCATGTCCAAAGGTCAGTCAATGGTTTCCTCTCCAGTCCAGCTGGTGAATCAGGGAATTTTAAGGCAATGTTACAACTGTCTCATGTACACAGACAACCCTCTCCTCCTCCAAAAAGTTTCAAATATATGTGAGGGATGCAACTATTTAGCCAAACTGGAGGCTGAGCACTCTCATCTCAAAACTGGTGTAACCAGTCAGGAGGAGAAGGTAACCTCACACAACACAATTCCAGTATCACATAGTCCCACCACATCAGTGAACCAAACACATAAATACACAAAAACATACTCGGAGGCTCTAAATAAAAATCAACCTAAGCAACAGAGACCTCCAAAACAGACATCCAAGCAAACGCTACCTCAAAACACACACAACACATAACCCACAAAGTCAGTGTGCCAAGCAGCCACAGCCCTTAAGGCTGAATAACACACCTGATACTCTTGTTATGGGTGACTCTATTGTCAGACACACTGACGTCCCTCTCACCAGGCTGAATAAAGAGAAGGTCACAGTGAGCTGCCTGTCGGGTGCTAGGATCCGACACATAACGCAAGCACTCAGGTCACTCCAAAGCAAATACAAATATGACTCAGTCATTGTACATGCTGGTGTGAATGACCTGAGACGTACCTCCCTGGACTACATGAAAAGAGACATAGAGGAGCTCTCTGATCATGTAGCCCAGGCTGGTATGACCCTGACCTTGAGCAGCATCTTACCCTCACCTAGAATTATGCCACAGTACAAAGACAAAATGATCGATTTTAACAATTGGCTAAAATTTTGGTGTCATTCAAAGGGGATCCAGTGTCTGTCAGCCTGGGATGACATGCTCGACAAGCCATGTTGCTTCGCTAGGGACGGCTTGCACCTGTCACCACTGGGCTTTTGGATATTGGCAAAGGCTCTTGCCACCCCATAGTGCCTTTTTAGGCAAGGCTCAAAAGTCAAACCCACCCCCATAGACAGAACAAGGAACAAGAAACTAAGGGTAATGCTGCTAAACGCCAGAAGTCTTAACCTCAAGATGCACGCACTCGAAGCTCTCCTCAGTATGGAGAACATCGATATCTGTGCAGTGACAGAAACCTGGTTCAAGGCTCCAGAGAGCACCCCAGCACTACCAGGCTATACCTCATATCATGCTTTTCGGCCCCAAAACCCGGACCAAACCACAAAAGGAGGGGGAGTTTCCATATTTATCAAGGATATCCGCACCTCCAGGTTAGTGGCATTGCATGAAGTATCGGAGACCATCCATGTGCAACTAACAGTGGGTAAGACTGCTTTTCAGTTTATAGCATCCTACAGACCACCCTCTCAAAGTCAGGAATCCCATTCGGCTTTCCTGAAAACATTGGAGAACATTAAGATCTCTCCGAACACCATTATATTGGGCGACTTCAACTACCCAAACATTGAATGGAAGCACTACTCAAGCCCCAGCACCTTAGCCCAAAGATTCCTGGAAATTATAAACTCAAATGCTATGGAACAACTAGTCACCACTCCCACAAGAGGGGACAACATACTAGACCGGATCATTACCAACATGGGGACTCTATGCTCCACACCAGAAGTATATCCCTCATTGGTAAGATCAGACCATAAATTAATTTCACTGGATGTCCACATCCCGACCCCACCCCTAGCCCAGAAAACCACAGTGAAAAACTTCTCAAAAGCGAACTTCTCACTTCTCAAAACCGAAGTGGAATCCTTCAAGGCCCCAGGGCCAGTGGAAACTACAGCCCAAACTGCAGAATCCTATATAAATGCATTCTACGGACATCTCCAGGAATGCATGGATCATGCTATCCCAAACAAAACCAAGACCCAATCATCAAAAGGCAGGCGTCCAGTCTGGTGGACCCCTGCCATAAATAAACTGTACAACAGAAGGAGGAAGCTACTACATGATAGAGCAAAATCCCTAATAGGGAAGGCATCTCTGATCAGTACTAGCAAAAAATTACGATCCCTCATAAAATCCTCCAAGGCCAGCTTCGAGAGAAAAATTGCACAGGACACCAAAGACAATCATAAGGCTTTTTTCAGTTATGTTAGAAACCTGGGATGCAACTCCCAGACTTGTTCTGAGTTGATTCTAAACGACAAAAAATACACTGAACCCACAGACATCGCCAATATCCTGGCAGACAGGTTCAGTGCAAACTTCTCCCCCCCCCCCCCCCAAAAGAGCAAGTATCTATCCCGGCAGAGGGCTGCCTCCCAAACATCTCAGATGTTCAGGTGAAGGCTGCCCTCTCCAAAGCAAAAAACACTGCTTCTATGGGACCAGATGGCATCCCAGGTTGCGTCCTACATGAACTACAAAAGGAACTAATCCCTCAAATAAAACAGCTATACAATCTCAGCCTCACTACAGGATATGTGCCCACAGAATGGCGTACAGCAACAGTGGTCCCACTCCACAAAGGTGGAGCCTCTACGGACCCTGGAAACTATCGCCCCATAAGCCTGACTAGCTTAGTCTGCAAGGCTATGGAGAGGATCATCATGGAGCTCATAAATAAAGACATTGGGGACCTACAGACACTAGATCCTACCCAGTTTGGCTTTGTCAAGGGCAGATCCTGCCTTTTGAACCTGGTTGACCTCTTTGAAACAGTCACCAAAGCCATAGATGAAGGGAAGGTAGTCCACACAGCCTATCTGGACCTTGCAAAGGCATTTGACACAATACGCCACTCGGGCATCATAGATAAGCTATCCAGCTTAAATATAAACCCCTATGTCACAAGATGGGTTGCAAACTGGCTCAAAGACAGAACCCACAGAGTGAGAGTTGCTGGAGCCATGTCAGACTCGAAACCGGTCACAAGTGGCGTCCCACAGGGTTCTGTCCTGGGACCACTCTTGTTCGGTATATACTTTTCTGAGGTACAGGCAAACGTGGGAGGACTTTGGCTCACCAAGTTCACAGACGACTGCAAACTGGGCGCCATAATCAACTCTCCAGCTGACACAAACATCCTTCAAAAAGGTCTCACAGAGACAGATAACTGGTGCCAGCGCCATGGTTTAAAGCTAAATGCCAAAAAATGTATAGTCATACCCTTTAGCAAAAACAATGTGCCCACAAATTACCACATAGGCGGAAACCCATTAAGTACAGAGAAAGTTATTAGGGACCTGGGGACCCAAGTTGATAGCAATCTCTCCTTTGAAAACCACATTGCCAGAGTGGTTAGAAAGACCTTCTACATAGCCCACCTCATCACGAAGGGTTTTACATCTAGATCAAGAGAGGTAATCGTGCCCCTTTATTCATCCCTCATCAGGCCCATCATAGAATACAATGCCCCTTTTGGGATGTACCTTACCCGACACCTACAGCAATTAGAATGACCCCAAAAGTATCTCACCAAGAGGATCAAGGGTCTCAAACAGATGCCATATGCTGCTCGGTTAAAAAAACTCCAGCTCTACTCAGTTGCATACCGCCTACTTCGAGGCGATCTATGCCTGACATACAAAGCTATGTCAAATCCAGAATTAATGGACATGCTCCACCTCAGTAAATCTAAATCCCTTAGAGCCACACGCCCGAGGGACTTGAACCTCAGCACAGAAATAAATAGAACTTGCTGGAGGGACAGGTTCATAACACAGAGGCTCCCTTCGCTCTGGAATAGAATTCCAGTTCATGTGAGGCAGAGCACCTAACTGAATCTCTTCAAGAAGAATCTCGATAAGTGGATGGGGGATCGTAGGTTTGTCCCAGGGATTACTCCCGTGTCACTATTAGACAGAGGCACAGTAAATTAAACCTTAAAAAGGGCACAGTATACTCAAATCAAGGGGTGGCGTAAGCCATACAGAATCGGGCTAGGCTTACAATTGCCCCAGGGCAGATAGCCTAGTATGAACCTATGAACCTATGAACCTGTGAGTTAAAGAAGACTCTACCCTACGTAAGGTATTTTATTGTAAAAAGTTAAGGAGTCAGCGAGAGCAGTGATGCATATCTTACTGTACTTGGATACAGAAAAACATAAATACAAATTTAGTCAACTGTGTAACTCCTTAATTGGAAACAGAATTATCTGTGCTATAAGAAATGACCTTATAAGAGGTACATTGCTGCCAGAAACTACTAGGAGAACATAAACATCACAGATGTTTACAGTCCCAGCAAATTATCCAGTCGTCAGTTAAAACTAACAACTGTAAACTAGGAAGTGTTTAAGACTGTCGCTCATGCAACTTGTGAAACAAAATAAAAAAAAAAATGCCACCAAAGTGAAAAAAAATAAAAGATGCCACCAACACATCTGTTTAAGAATATCAAGCCAACATTTACTCTTCCATTGGATTAATATTCTCAAACAACCATTTGGTGGTATTTGTACAAAGACTCTACAATCATACCTCTCAACAGTCCTCAGTTTTGCAGAATGTCCCTAATTTTGCCTCATATTTCTTAATATGTCCCTCATAAAATGTTTGATTTTCTGGTAAATCACCGAGGATTACAGTCAGTCAATAATGCCAGACATTATAGAACCATACTTGTTATTTCCCAGAAAATGCATATTGATGTAAAACCTAATTTTTAAATTAGGAAGAATTTAAAATCTTATCCATAATTTTGGCCTTTGTCCTCCATTATTGTTGTCTTTGTCTAGAATTCTTGACAAAAAAGTTGTGAAATTAATATATGACTGACACTCTAAGTGAAACAAAAGTGAATTAAATGATAGAAGATATAAAAACAGTAAAAATAAATTTGAAAGGTATCTTCTCTTGTCAAAGAAAATGTTACCTGGTAACAAACAGCAAGTGTGTAACAAAGAACTTTACTCAGTGTAAGTGCTGTGGTTTCACACATGATAATGGACAATGTGAAGAAAAAAAAACAACAGAACATGTGATGATGACATTGTCCACGCTGCAAATCTATATTTTAAATGCAAAAAACTGCAACAGTAGGATATTAACATTTAGATGCAAACAATTAATACTAGAAATGCTTTGTGTCCAGTCGAAATGAGGTAGTCTAACATTACTGAACAAGCCAGCTACCAAGACAGAGTGTATAACAGAATGTTGC
The DNA here is from genome assembly GCF_019279795.1 of Protopterus annectens. NCBI lineage: Eukaryota > Metazoa > Chordata > Ceratodontiformes > Protopteridae > Protopterus > Protopterus annectens. The sequence continues at coordinate 284,438,876 of NC_056735.1, read as the reverse complement.
ATTTGGAAAAGCCAACAATATGGTGAGAGTGAGTGCTAAAAGAGCTTACAATAACCCTGAACTAAGAAATATGAATGAATAGTAAAGTGGTTGCATTTAACTCACTCAAGCCTAAAGTGCCTTTTTTGTATACTTCAAGTTCACACCCATACCCCTTATGGTGTTCAGAACTTTTTTGGGTCTGGCTTTAACTAAGTGTCTTGCCAGCTAATAATAGGCGATACTGGAAAAGGGTAAGCAGTTATTAACAAAATAACACTAATATTGTTAGTCTGTGATGTCTTGGAGTAGAGAAATTAATCTCTCTTTGCCACTTTTTGTTCATATTTTCAAATTTATGTTCATATTTTCATAATCGAGAGACCTACATGTTATTGAGGTGTATGGTATGAAACGTTAATGTGGGACAGGACAATTGTCAATTTTGATTTATATCACACTATACTGGAAATATTGCTAGCTGTTAGTAATTATGAAAATAAACACTATTTCCATTTGTACTACTTTAAAAAAATGAATGAGTTACAAGTTACAAACTGTTGCATAACATTAAGTGACACCTTAGATGTTGTAGAAGAAAACTGTCTTTGATATTTGCACTGTAATTTGCACATCTTGAGAGATATCCAGTATTATTTGTTTTGCTAATTATACAATTAAGCATAAGTTTTCATATTTCTGTAAATATCTCAATAAGCATGTAGTTATAGGGGAATTTCTTGTCACGTCAGAACTTATGTCTGGTTAACAAAAATGTTCTAATAATATCTTTGTAGGCTGTACAGTTTTCACAATATGAACTTTTTTGGTGAACGTTTATAAAAAATTATGATTTGGAGTTTGTGTGCATTATAAAATATTACAAAATTTATGGAAAAGACTGTGAATGCACTGACTATTATCACTGTAAAAAATGTTCCTGTTTAAACCACTGCTATGTGTACAATTTTAATAGTTTTTATTGTTCACAAAATATTTACATTTGTTTATCTTATGATTTTTAAGTTTATTTCTCAGAAAATGCTGTGGAATGCAAGAATGTGTATAGGTTGCTTGAGGTGTGACATTCTACACCAAATAGGCATTAATGAATCAAGCTAGATATTGGAATAGAGTGAAACATAGCATCTGAATCTACATTTAGAATGTTTTGGCTAAAATGCAAGCTAAGTATATCTGCATGAATGTTAATATCCCATACAGGGCACAAGTTAAAGCCAGAAGGTCAAATTTGCCTGAGCAGTGATTATAAAAATAAAGTGCACAGGCAGTTGTTTCAAGCTGGCAATCTCAGTTAAAGCAACAAAATACACTTGGCAAAGATGCATGTGTGTCTCTGGACATGATTAACAGAATTCAGGCAATACAGCTGAAAAATATAGATTGAAAATGCAATAAACAGGAAATCAGCCCAGAGAAAATTGGTCAGAACTTAATGAAGATTGTTCAAATACAGTACATAAATGCTCATGCTGTGGAACTTTACTTCCTTTTATGACTTGTTTCAATCTAAGAAAGTGTTGTCTGTGTAGTTATGTTGCTCCATATCTTCTTGTTCTATCCCCCATTTACTAATTAGAAACACTTTATGATATACCAACCTAACTGTATTATTCCATTCATTCATTTTTTTTTTCTTTTTTAAAACACCTTTATTAGCATACGTTAATAGAAAAGCAAACAAGCCATTTTAACATTTTTTCTATTTATACACATAATATACATTAGGTTTCCTTTCTTTTTGACAACTGTTATTCACTCTAACATTATAGAAATCACTCATTTCCTGCCTTCCCTTCCTCATCCTCAACATTATTCTGAATGTATTGTTCCCACAGATTCCATTAATTTCTATGTAAGTTGCTCCTTCCTTTTTCTAAAGATCCCTCTTCCAGTTCTTTTACCTCTTTTACAATATTCAAAACTTCAAAATACAGTTGGTTTTGATTTTGTTTTCCATTTTTCTAGTAATTGCTTTTTTTTGGCAGCCAACAGAATTAAACTTAATAAAACTTTACTATGCCTAGGCAATTCGTATCCTACATCCCAGCTCTAGAAATAATTTCCTTAGTAACAGCCATTTGCTCCCCCAATATTTCTGACAGAGTTCTCTATAGGTGCTTTTTTTTAAATATGCCAACTCAGTACACTTCCAAAAATATGTTCACAGTTATTTCTTTCTTGCAGATCATACCTCCATGCAAAAATCCTAAACCATCTAGACCCCCATAGCACACTTGGGAGTCATACATCCCACAGTTATCTTGCAGTATTTATATTCCCTACTCATTATCCCGTTTTTAGCAGCAGATTCTGTTCCAGAGTTAACTAAAACCTCTACCATAGCAGACTGTTCATTTAAGATTCCTCCATCCCTTTCTCTTTGCCTGTACTCTGATATCAATCCTTGATAGGGAAGGCAGTCTGTAACCTGCACTCCAAATTTCTTCTTGGCCCCATCTCACTCTAATACATTTCCTTCTGTAGTTATTTTCTCCCAATACCCTATTTCTTTTGCCAAATTTCTCCAGTAAATTTAAGACCCATCTTGTCTATTTTCTGTACCCCTACTTGCAGTCATCCCTATTGCCGAAATCTCCATTCTCTATTACTGTGTTCGTTTAGTTCTTAGAGTACTTTGATCTACTGGGTGAATATAGTATTCAGCGTGGTTGTTATTATTCTCCTTAAGGATCTGCATCCAGAATCCCACTCCCTCCTTGGTTCTTGAACTTCCCCTTACATCATCATCATCGTCGTCATCATCACCATCCCTTTGTACTTTGAATTATAATCTTCGGATTGTATGTATATTGAACCTTAATTTTTCTTGTACATATCTTTCTGTTGTATATTTTATCTTATGTTTTCCTTACTAATTGTGCAGACTTGAGAGGTTTCTGTAAAACACTTTGCTAATGCTATGCTCATTTGGGATCCCTTGCAAAGAGTGTAAATAAAGTAAACGTTCTTTTCTTTCCTTTTAGCAAATAACTCACTATCTCAGCTACTTTTTGATAATTGGTAGAGTTACATTTCTGTTGGTTATTGTTACTGATTATTATAGCATTATGACACTTAGAGGGACTGCTCTGCAGTACTATATTACAGAATACAAGGTTACCTTTTTAATATACTTTTATTACTTGGCCGACTGCTATACTGATACTAAATTGAAACTATATGCTTAACAATTTCTGCACTTGAAACTACTTGTTTAGATTATCTGTAGCTATTACAGTTATTACACCCAGATCCATTGGATTATACTATCCTTTACTCACTGTCACTTTTACATTTCCTTGTTTGCACTTCTAATTGCTATAGTAGTCATTGCTCCTTATTCTATTCTTTAGTCATATCCCACAATGTCACCTTTTTCTAATCCAGTCAATTATCCCCCCACTGTTTTATACAAAGAGAAAGTTATTAACCTATCCTGTTTCATTATATTCCATCATCTGCACTGGGCAATATGGAATCTCAGTCAGCTTTTGATCCTTCTGTAGTCAACTGACATTTGGTATTTAAAAGCAGTGTAGTAACCACATCATGCTTATCAAAATTCTTAACTGCTACCTCTTAAAGACCAAATATGCAAAAGGTGTAAGTCTTTACCTAACTTGGAGGCTACCTTCTCACCTCAGAGCACATTCAGTAAGCACAAAACACATACACACACACAGCAAGGAAGGTTTCCACTAAGCCAGCTTACTCTGAGGTTGTTAAAAGAACACTGTCTGAACCTCTGAGACTATATAGCAACACACCCACCTTCACACCCACAGCCAGTGCACATATCTCTAAGAATCATAGGTGTGCAGACTACAAGCCATTATAGCCCATTGAGACTGTATCTAACCATGGTAACATCTGAGTAATACATAACTCAACTGTCAGCTTTATAAACGCCACACTCAACGTCTGGATAAGAATATGGTAAAAGCTAACTGCCTATCTATAGCCAGAATCAAGGACATGACAATAGTTCTTAGATCCCTCGCTCCATCCTGATAGATATGGTTAGGACCTGACAGGCACTCCACATAGGGGTGAATGGCCTTATGCTCTCTACCCAGAGGCATATGTAGATGGATATAATTGAGCTTGTTATACATACGTCTGAAGCAGGACAGACAATGGTTTTGAATGGTACTTTGCCATCATCCATAATGATGCCAAGATTCAAAGGCCAGATGATTGGCTTTAATCATTGGCTATGTATCAGGTGACATTGTAGGAGTATTCAGTATGCATCTCACTGGGATAAGAAAACTTGTAAGCATTCCTGCTTGCCCAGGGATGGTTCACCTCTCTTACCGAGGCTTTCACATTCTGGCTACAGCCTTTGCTGCTCCCATACTGCTTTTTAGGTAGAGTTCATGCGATGGACATTCCAACCTAGCAAATTATAATTTGTAACAAATTAATGTTGCACTTCTCAGTGCCAGGAGTCTTAAAAAAAAACATGAGGCATGACTTCAATACATTGAAAGCACTCCCTCTATTCCTATCATGTTTCAGATCTACTGGTAATTGTGGGGGGAGTATCAGTATTTATCAAGGATATCATAACCTCACAACGAATTTCTCATGTTACCACATATGAGCTCCTAGATGTCTAAACAACCATAAACAAGAATGCCCTCTGAGTCCCTTCTGAACACAATAGCCATCATAACACATTAGTTGAAATTCCCATTAAATCCAACATCTTTTTATTACAGAACATCAGCTAAACAAAATAAACTGGTTGACCTTCACTTCTAATTGTCAGCATACCCAACACTTCCTTGATGTTACAAATATTAATTCTCTTTCACAACTAGTTAACCATACTACTAAGGGTCCCAGTATCCTTGATCTAATCCTCAGAAATATGACCACTTCTTACACATCTCCATGTGTATCATACTGTCTTGTTAAATCAGACCATAAACTGGTGAATATTTCCTTTATAACTGTTGATACCTCCCCTGTAAATGTCTCTGTGTTTACAGAATTCTCAAAAGGAAACCTTCAGTCAGTCGATGACCTAAATAAATTCCTCTCCAATCCTCTTCTGATGGATATCGTTACAAAACACTACTGTTTGTGCCACTGACTTCTACTCCCACTTAAATAGTTGAACTGATAAGGTAGTCCTTATATGCACCAAATATAATGAGAAATTGAAAAACAAACTCATACAGTGGAATACCTATATAAATTGTATAGAAAAAAATTACCTAATGCTTTTTAGAAGTCTCAATCTACCAACCTTAACAGTACACTTAGACAAACTAGTAAAGAGATAAAGGGAACTGCTAGGGAGCTCAAAGCTGAGTGTGAAATTAAAATTGCCACTAAAACCAAAATTAACTACATATCACTCTTGAACAATGTCAGGAAGTTAAGAACTAACACCCAACAATGTTTGTAGCTAATCCACAATAATACTGCACATTCTGACCCAAAGAAAACAGCTAATGTCCTAGTTGACAAATTCAGTGTAAAATTTACTCTGCCAACAGTTATAGCTATTTCACACTTCAACAATCTAGCCCCCAACCCTACTTTAATAACCATGGAACAAGTTTTCTTAGCCCTGTAAAAAGCTAAAATCACTTAATCCCTGGGAGCTGATAGTATACCAGGTTGCCTGATTATCAGTGCCAAACATGGCATACATGAACCCCTAGTCTAAGCCTCTCCAATGGTTACAGTCCTTGAACCCTGTAAAACAGTCATTGTAATACCATTATACAAGGGTGGCCAAAACACTGACTGTGGTGGGTAACTACAGACTCATTAATCTCACTAGCTTCATATGTAAATCTATGGAACATATTATCTCATACCTCATTAATCTGAGAATTGAAAAGCTCTTAACCTTGGATCCTCATTAATTCGGCTTTGTCAAAGGAAGGTCCTGCTCCTTTAACTTCATTAATTGCTTTGAAAAAGTAAACAAAGCCATTGATGGTGGTTATGCAGTGCATACAGCATATCTGGACTCGGTCGAGGCCCTTGACACTAATCCTCATACAGACATTATTGAAATACTTGTAAATCTGAACATAAATCCTTATGTTGTGCAGTGTATAGCAAACTGGTTGACAGTACCCATGTGGTTAGACCCATTGGTGCCACTTTTGAAACCAAAAAAAGTTACCAGTGGTATACCACAATGATCGGTGTTGAGTCCTCTCTTTTTTGGCATCAATTTCTCACACCTTCAGGGCAACACTTCTTGCCTATGGTTATCTAAGATTGTAGACAACTATAAACTGGGCATTGTTACTCGATCTTCCATGACTCTAAAATGGGTTAAATCATATTAAAACTGGTGCAAAGACAATACTCTCAAATTAAAAATGAAAAAATCCAGCATGGTTAATTTTGGCAAACAAAAAAAATTCACATACCATATATGTATAAATTTCACATACCATATAGGTATACATTTCACATACCATATAGGTATACATTTAACATACCATATAGGCAACACCCTTCTTCAATCAGATGCTGTCATAAGGGATCAGGGTAATCTAGCTCATAATTAGTTATCATTTTACCTTCAAGTCTCTGCAGTAGTTCAGAAATTTTATGTTGCTCATCTCATTTTAACAATGGCAACTCCACTAGATCCAAAGAGGTCTTAATTCCTCTTTACTCACATGTCATCAAAACCATTACTGAATGTAATGCACCTTTCAACATGTATTTGTCTAAATATATCACTCAGCTTGATAGACCTCAGAAATTTATAACTAAAAATATTAGTGACCTTAAAAATCTTAATTATCAGGAAAGACTGGCAGCCATCTCTGACTCTGTACTCAGTCTTTTTTAGACTCCTCCAAGGAGATCTGTGTGTAACCTTTCACGCCATGAAAGACATAGCCCTCTTTGACCTCATATTCCTTCACAAAAAAATGGTACCTCAAAAACCAAGTTAAAGGAATGAATCCTTTATCAGCACATAAATAAGACACACTGGCATGATAAATTCATATCTCAATGTATCCCTCACCTCTTGAACAAACTTCAACTACATGTCTTGATTTCTCAACAAAGTCAGTACCTCTGTTTTATATTATTACCTACATTTGTTTTGCTTTCACTAGCTATCCTATATTTCTGACTACTCAGTTACTCAGTACCTCTATTCTTATGTAAAGCTCTATGTTTGCTTACTTAAATAATTCTGTTAGTTGTCTTTAGTTTAGCTTTTACATTGTTCCTATTGTTACAATTTGTTTTTGTTACTGGAGCTTTTCTCCCCAGGTCTCCACTGAAAATGGGCTACTGGCCCAGTCGGACACTACCCAGTTAACAAATGTAAATAAATAAATGTCAAGCAGGGAAGCACCCTTGTCACCCCCAAGGTAAACCTAGATAACTGGATGGGCAGCCTCAAATTCTCCCCTGGTCTATCTTGTCTAGTCATCCTTGAGTGCTAGAGGGAACTTATGAATCTGTTTTTTGGCAAAGCTTGTGATGGTCTGCATACAGATTGCCTTGTACTTACCTATGAAGCTATGTATGAAATCTGTTGTTTTTTTTTTTTTTATTTATTTTACTTTTTTAACAGTTTAATTTTTACATTGTTGGCTTTTGCTTTTTCCCCCAGTTATTGTAAATATTTTGAATAAAAAGTGTTTGGAAAAAATTGCAGTATACAGTCAAAATGTGCAGATTATGATAAACAGAGAAGAGTGGCACACCTGTGTTGCATAGTTTAGCAAAACTGTGAGTCAGGACAGATTGTGTGCTCACAAAAGCAGATGGGATACTCAAGGTGACAGTTGTTTAAATGTTTACATAGTACTAAGGTGAAGCCATTGCAGAGACTGTCTAGTTCAAGCTGCAGACAAACTGAATTAAATAAAACGCAGAATATTAACAGATTTTCAGACACAATGCCAAGTGCAAAAAAATATTTTTGCTTTAAGTGCATTACTACAAACACAGAAACACAAAATGAAGGATTCATAGGCAAGGAATGTTGTTTTAGAGACTTATTTGGAAGTCTGGAATGAAAGTAGACAGAATATATTATTAATTACCATTGGAATGGTGCCTGCTACTCTCACAAAACAGACAGAATTTCCTGGTATGCTACTGAATGAGTCAACGGCCTCATAACTGTTATTAAACAAGAGAGGATTTATATAAATCCACAGGTTCTTTACACATTAGTACTCATTCACAGAAAACACCCCCCTGCAGATCTCTGAAGTAGTTCCTACTATTCCCAGTGCAAAGTTCCTTTGGTGGTGGATGATAATCAAGAATTTTGGCAGATTAGACTGGATGAAGCTAATTCTAAACTGTATACCTTTGCTGCAATCTTAGGCATATATAGATTTTGATTAAACCACATAAAATAAGCTAAATGTACAGCAAACCACAAACTAGTGTCCAAAGTGCAAAACAGTGTTTATTGTTCCTCTGACGTCTTGGCTTGTGCCTTCACAGGAGAATACTAAACATCCTTCACACTCCATATTTATAATGCATTAATTAATCCTGTTAACCAATATATAGATTTTGAGACTACTACTTGGAATTTTACCAGCAACAGAGGTATTATAACATATTGTGACTAAAACAATCAAGGGTCTAAACAAAGTTGTGAATATCTATGATGATAGTCTGACCTAGGGTTTTAAAATAACAACAGCACAATATTAGACTGATTTAGGCTATTAGAGAGACTAAGGTGACAAGTTTTGAAGTTGGAGAAATCTGTCTCAGACTAGAATGACATTTTAAAATACATGGGTCATTTTCTTACTGCCAACAGGGTAAACTCACAGGAGAAGCTAGTTAATAATGAGCCATGAGTCCAGTGCAGACCACTCTAAAAAGCTCTTCTCTAACGCAAAAAAAGCCCAGTTTTTCTGTTTTTAAACTGTAGCAAACTGCTTGCTACAAATGTACTAAGCAGTTGCCACAGTTTATCCCACACACGGAGTGCCACAATGCTTAGTTGTGACCGCAATGGTATGCACAGAAAAACGATCAAGACTGGCTGATCACAGTCACTAACACTTTGCACTGAGGATGGCTGCCCCCTTCATTTCACACTAGCCAGATGTTGATAAAGTGCCTGCCATAGTATGTATACAAAGTCCTACAGACAAACCCTCATTAAATGTGATTCTTGGTTATGGTGCAATATCTGTACAAGTTTGTACCACACGTACCAGATATAACTGTACCTCTACGAATCAGATAAGCTGTGGAGTTGGTCAGAATATCAAACCAGAAGCTTTGAACTACGAGAAATACTAGCAGCTACTGCAACTGCATTTAAGTACTATGATGTAGCCTTAGTGACTACACTTTGTAAGCCAAAGAGAGCTAGGAGCTGTACTGTTCCAGGAGTGAGGAAGTGCTGCTTGTGCATCATGAGAACTGCAAATATGCACAACAGATGTGAGCAGACAAAGAGAGAAGCAATCCCCAAAGTTTTGGTGAATATATTAAAGTTAAAACAGATTATACAGACTGTTGAAGAGTACTTTCATGAAATATCTGCTCAAAGTACCAACTAGAATACAAAGAATGCTGTTATCTCATCAAAATTATGTTTATAAACCAGGGCATTGATGCATGCTAATGCTTTGAGTTGAGCCTATTTAACTCAACATAAACTGTTTGAAAGTTCTGCTGGGTGTAGCACAAATAATAGTATCAGAACAGAAAACTGCAATGCAGAGATTACACAGAAAAGCAACTATTGTGCAGTCTTAAAGGCAGGATAGCTAGAAAGTGTAAAGAAAAGTGTAAAGCAACTTCATCAGGCAATCAAACCATATGCTATATTAAGAGAGAAATCATGCTGCATACAAGGGCAACTATTCAAGGGTGATAAAGTCATCATTTCATTTCATCTGAGGAGTCAAATGCTACTGAAGGTACCCAAATCACATTTAGTAATATGTAAACCCAAAGAGAGAGCCAGATATATCATGTATTGGCCTAACATGACATCAGAAAGGGAACACTCCATGGTTAATGCACAGAAATAAGTCAGAAAGAGGAACTGATGCTTCACGAGATACCAATCATACTATGACTAAAAAAGGGAACTTGTTTCAATATAGCACCCATAACTTTCTGCTCTGTGTTCATTACTCTAAGTATTCAAAGGAAATTCAACTCAATAACGTGGCAGCATTGTCAGCAACTGTGTTCAAGTCAACGTCTGCAGAATAAGTAGCATGAAAACAGATGATTTCTGGTAAACATCTGCCGCTCATACACTGAGAGCTCTGAACTGTTTCCAAATCATAGGATTTGAAACATGTTACAGTGAGTCTAATGTATCTGCAGTCTAAAGGGTAAGATGAATGCATGATTCAAACTGTAAGGAATATTCTAAAGAAATGTGAAGTATCAGCCAGGTCAAATGGACTATCATTTGTAATTACTCAAAATACAGGAATGTTCCACTGTAAACCAGAGAACTGCCTTCCTTACAGTTACCGATGGGAATAAGTCAGAGATCAAAGCACCCAGCACTTTTTTTCATTACTTGTACCAAAGAAGAAATGTAATTATACTATGTAAGGGTCAAAGATCATCAAATCATATATACCACATCCCAGTAATAAAGAAAGACTGCTTCCCAAATTAATTGTCTAATGAATTCTTAAATAGTCTAATGAGCTGCACTGCCTTACATGTAATGGTAAACCTATTCCAAGACCCAAGTTTAGACTGAGTTATAACTATGGTTCTCAACATTCTTTTACATTTGGAAATTCAAAAACTATACATGTTCTTCATAGTGATCACTGCTGCAGTAACCTCATCTTCTTTAGTTATATCCTGCCAAAGATATAACAGCAGGCCAGCTTCCAAAGTTTTAGGGCACCTTCCAAGTGCTCAAACTGTCAAAACACAAGCATCCTACAAAAGGGTCTCATGGAAACAGACAACTGGTGCCACAGCCATGGCCTCAAGCTAAACGCCAAAAAGTGTATAGTCATCCCCTTTGGCAAAAGCAAAGTGCCCACAAATTACCACATAGATGGTAATCCATTAAGTACGGAAGAAGTAATTAGGGACTTGGGGACCCAAGTTGATAGCAATCTCTCATTTGAAAACCACGTGGCCAAAGTGGTTAGAAAAACATTTTATATAGCCCACCTAATCATGAAGGGATTCACATCTAGATCAGGGGAGGTCATCGTGCCTCTTTACTCATCCCTCATCAGGCCCATAATTGAGTACAATGCCCCTTTTGGGATGTACCTTACCAGACACCTGCAGCAACTGGAAAGACCCCAAAAGTACCACACCAAGAGGATCAAAGGGCTCAAACAGAAGCCATATGCTGCCCGGTTAAAGAAACTCCAGCTCTACTCAGTGGCATACCGCCTGCTCAGAGGCGATCTGTACCTGACGTATAAAGCCATGTCCAACTCGGAATTAAAGGACATGCTGCACCTCAGAAAATTCAAATCCCATCGAGCTACGTGCTTGAGAGACTTGAACTTCAGCACTGAAAGAAATAGGACATGCTGGAGGGACAGATTCATAACCCAGAGGCTCCCTTCACTCTGGAATAAAATCCCAGTCCAGGTTAGGCACAGTCCCTCATTGACACTCTTCAAGAGGAATCTTGATGAGTGGATGGGAGATCGTAGGTTTACCCCGGGTATCACTTCTGTGTCACTGTTAGACAGAGGCACAGTATACTAACCTCGAAAAAGGGCATAACAAAATTCATTTAAAATGGGTGGCGAAAGCCAAACACACTCTGGCTAGGCTTATAAATGCCCTAGGGCAGACAGCCTAGTATGATCCTATGAACTAAAAGACAGGTTCAGGTGGAAAGCCCTTCACAGCTTTGCTACGGCTGAACAGTACACTCCTCTGAGGATTTTCAGGATCGACGGTCAGCTTGTACTTTCGTTAGCTGGGCAGATAAGTTCCCTTTGGGGAAAAAAACTTAAATTTTCTTATTTTTTACTGATCTTTTTTCCTTTTCATGAAAGTTATTTTAAAGCTAGGAGTGTTGTGTTTTAGTGGACTGTCTTGAGACTGTAATGTACACTGAAACAGTGAACTCATTGTTTCGCTCAGTTTAAAAGTAGTGTTGTCTGACAGATAATTTCTCCACAGAAAAAAAGTTTGTTTATTTTAAGGTTGTGGAGCTGCCATGGTGTTTGAAAGTGCTTTTTTCTGTGGGTTTTTTTCGGTCAAAAAAGGTAACTTCTGTGGACTGGTAGTTTTACTGGGATTGTTGCTTGGTTATCCCCAAGACCGAAGCACCATTTTCATACTGACCACAGAACAGATTGTCACTCTCACAGTCTGTCATTCTTCCAGCCACAAAAAGAAAAAGTTAAGCAAACAACCTTTGCCTCCGTAGCTAGCTGCAATTAACCTTAGCCGCAGGTGGGTGACTCTGCTGTGGCCAGTTGTTATACCTCAGACTGCTCATCTTTTACCCTGAATCCCTCTGGTGTAGCACCTACAGCCACTATGGACCAGGAGTTAGCCATATCCTCTCTGGCTGTTGGGGTCCACTCAGTGGGCAAGGGAGAACCACTCTTGTTAGTCCTGGGAGATGGAAGAGGGAAGTTTCCCTATTATGTCAGAATGTTCTGCACATCCCGGGGGAAGCAGCGACTGCCATTGTTAACACAGTTGGCCCCATTTTTCATGTCAAAAAAAAAAAACAAGCATGTACTTACTCCTCCTCAAATTTCTTTGGATAGGAGTAGTTTATTGGGACTCACTCAGGGTTTGATTCAGGCTATTGACCTTTTTGTAGAGAAGTTTCTGGTAAAAGAAAGAGGGATGCCTGCTTTCCTGAAGAGATGCAAGATTCTGAATCTGAATAGGAAGATGCTGGATGGATTCAGGTTTTTGTCCACAGATTTCTGATTTAGACTCAGAGGAGAACAACCTTTCTGATTCTCCGTGTGGGGGATTCTCTTTCTCTGAGACTATTGCTAGAATGTCCCAGTGTTTTCATTGGGAGAACACTGAGTTTTCTCAGTCCCTCAGAAAATACTAAGTTGTTACAGAAGGATTTTCCAGAACCTACACCCATTCCTCCTGTCCTGTATGCTTTACAGGATGTGTGTGCTACAGCCTGCAATTTTCCTGATAGTCAGCCGGCTGCCCCTAAAAGACCGACAGGATATATATATATAAAGTTCCTCACTCTTTTACATTTTTATACACTACTCCTAAACCTGACCCAGCAGCTGTGGCCTTTGTTGACTCCTCTGCTGCTAAGCACTTAGTTAATTCCAATCCTGTTCTTTCTAATAAGGATGAGAAAATTATTGATGGGTATGGGAAAAAAAGTGTATACTTCGGCATCTTTGAATTTCAGCATCTTAAATTGTCAGGCTCATATGTTAAAATTTATTCTAACGAATATTTTATCAACAATTTTTTCTTGTGAAGAAAAATCTGCTACAGATAACTTGGTTTCTTCTATTGCACACGTCTCTACTCCTTGTTTGAGAGTGTGTATGACTGTTGGTACTTCTTCCAGAGCTACGGCCACTGCTACAGTTTTAAGGAGGTTTGCTTGGCTGCATTCTCAGAACCTTCCAGATGATGCTAAAAATGAGATTTAAATTCTTCCTGGGATACAGATCTAATGTTTGGACCCTCTGCTGCAAAAGTGATCAAACTGTGTGATGAAAGGAGCAAGCTGGTCCAGTGAATCTCTAAGATTTGTCAGCCCTCCTTTTCCAAATTACTCAAGGGATTTTCTTTCTCCTCATCCAGTTTTCAGCAATAAACAGAATAAACAGTCTTCAAGTAAACAGATGTTTAAGAAGTTGCAAGGAAGTTTGAAAAAAAGTCTCAAACCTCCCAAACGCAAGGAAACTTCAACAAGTCTGAATGACTGTTTAAGAGACCTTGTGACCCCCTCCCACTCTGGCCATCTTTCTGTTCCAGAAAGTCTAAATCTTCATTTTTCTTTTGGCAAAAGATGGTTTCAGACAAATGGGTTCTGACAATCATTCATCGGGGTTACAGCTGGCAGTGGGAGAAAATTCCTCCTTTCCGGGGGGGGGGGGTCATTCCTCAACCTGCAGATCAGACTTTTTTGCTTCCACCTGTTCTTTATTACATGCTGTCTCAAGGAGTGATACAACCAGTTTTCTTCCCAGATGGGGAAGGTGTTTATTCAAGGATGTTCTTAGTCCCAAAGAAAGAAAATATTTGGAAACCAGTTTTGGATCCTTCTTTCCTAAACCTGTGTGTAATACTGCCCAAATTAAAAATAATGTCTCTTCACAACCTGTTGCCTCTTCTTCCTCTTTCAAGTTTCCTGGTAACACTAGACTTACAAGGTGCTTATCATCACATTCCTATTCATCAATATTTCAGGTGTTTCTTATGGTTTTGTGTGTCTGGATCACATTATCGGTTCTTTGCCTTACCTTTGGACCATTCACTGCACCACAAAGTGTCTATATTAGAAGTTTGAATGCGCAGGTGTCCGAACGCCATAACATCGAACTGGGAAGTTCAAAATGTCAAAATTGTGAAGCCCGCAGAACACCAAATTTTTCCCTGGGAAAAAATTTGGTGGGCCATATCTGCGGTTTTGTTATTTCCTCCACTGTGGTGCAATCACGGAGTTGGTATATTTAAGCAGGGAGGTGGGGGGGCACAGCCCCCTATGTTGGGGGAGGAACCTTTTATAGTGTACGTGTGTATTTTGGTTTTGTACCAGAACAGTGATTTTTTTTCCTGTTCTGACTGTTTGAAGTTATTGCATTTCGAACTTCTGGGTTCGATATTTACGTAGTCGAACTTACTGCAGTTTGACTATGTGATATAGACTCTTCACAAAGAGTCTAGCTCCATTTATAGCTCACTACACGCTACAGGGTATCCTTATTTTTCAGTATTTAGACAACTTGCTTAACTTTGTGGGGTCTTTCTCAAAATGTCGGGAATCTCTCTCTGGGGTGACAGATCTCTTTCACAAGCTGCAATTCCAATAGTACATTCAAAAGTCTTTCTTGAATCCATCACACATTATTGTCTTCCTAGGATGTCAACCTGACACCTCAATTCAAAGACATTTTCTTCCACAAAAAAATAACAGATTTTCTTTAGATATATTTCTATGTTTTCCCATTCAGACTTCAGTCACTGCAAGGGAATACCTCAGGATTTTGGGTCTCATGACATCCATAATTCTCAAGAGACCTCTGGGAAGACTACACATGAGAAAGACAGAGTGGTATCTCAAGTCTCTTTGGTCTAAGCATCAACACCCTTTATATTTTCATATATCATTTCTGGGGTTTGTCAGAACAGAACTCACTTGGTGGAGACAACAGATATCCTTAAATCAAGGTCTCTCCTTCCCCCTCCCTGCTCCAAAGCAGTCACCACATATGTTTCACACTTTGCTTGGGTAGCAGTTTCAGGAGAGATAAAAGCTTGGGGGGGGGGGTGACCAAGGACAGATGCAAGCTGCTTGCCCTGATCAAGGCCGTCAATTGTCTAAACCATCTTGGGTCCCTGAGACCTCTTCAAGTGGTTACAAGTAATACCACAAAGATGTGGTACATTAACAAGCAAGGGGAAAAAGGTTGTACCTCCTTTGCAGACTAGCCATTTTAGCTTGGGATATACCTTCACAGCACAATCTCACTCTACAGGCATCCTGCATTCCGTCAGAGCAAAACTGTGTGGCAAACAAATTGAGCAGGACCCGTGCAGACCCACACGAATGGAAACTAGATCAGAGGGACTTCCAACATTTGATCTTTCTGTGGGTATTTCCTCAAGTAGACCTCTTTGGCTCCTCTCTGGACAATCGACTGGCAAAATTCTGTTCTAGAAGTCCATGCAAGTAGGCCTGAAAGACCAATGCCTTTTCTTTTCTTTGGATAGGAATGTTTTTGTATACCTTTTCACCCTTTCACTAAAATTCAGGATACTTCTGAAGATTCAGAAGGAATCCCCCAAGATCCTTGTGGTGACTCCCTTCTGGCCCAGGCAACTGTGGTTCTCCCTTCTGCTGGAAATGGTCAGAGGCAATTACCAAAAGCTTCCTCACAGAGTGGATCTACTCACACAAGATACACCCCAACATCAATCATTTTCAATTGACTGCCTGTATGATAGGATCTTATTTCATTTCAGGCACCTGTTTACTGAGGGCATGCAGCAGGTACTAATGGAGGCAGGAAAACCTGCTACTAGAAAATTATATATTATCAAATGGAAAAGGTTTTCTAGTTGGTGCCAGAAACATAGCCAGCATACATTCTAGACTAGTTGTTCTCTGGTTTTATAACATTTGTGTGAGTTAATATCCTATGGCCTTTCTTATTCCTCTATCAAGGTTCATTTATCAGCTATTTCAGCAACTATGCCCATGGATCCTCCTCTTTCAAAGCAGCCACATGCAAAATGCTCTTGAAATGGCTTTTGCATAAGAAGCCTCTAAGTAAACCAGTGGCCTCTCTTTGGGATCTTAATTTTGTGTTAGAGAAACTAACACTTGCTATATTTGAAAAAAGTTAATCTGGCTGACTTGAGGTTCTTAACATGAAAAACAGTTTACTGATTGCTCTGACTTCTGCAAAACGTGTATCTGAGTTGAAAGCTCATATGATGAGTCAAACCTAGATCATTTTCCATAAGGACAGAATTTCTTTGCTAACTAATCCTTCTTTTATGACCAAACTGGTATCCAAGTTTACTCTAAGTCAAACTATCCATCTCCCCGTTTTCTTTCCTGAACCTAAAAATGAAGAAGAAAGGATACTCCATACCTAAAGTGTCCACAGACAGCTCAAGTACTATCTTGACAAAACTAAATATTCCAGATAATCAAATTAATTGTTCATTTCCTGTGAAGGTAAGAAGAAGGGAAAAGCAGTGTCACCATGACAAATCTATTCCAGGCAGGGTCAAGGTCCACTCTACAAGGACCTTAGCCTCTACTATGGCTTCTCGGAAAGGGTTGGAGTCTACAAATATTCTACAAGCTGACACTTTGTCCTCTATACATACTTTTACAAAGCACTATAAGCCGGATTCCTTCTCTAGGTCTAGATCAGGCTTTGCTAGGACCATTCTCCAGGGGTTCCTGGACCCTTCTCCTTCCACCTCCCAAATATAGTTAGCTATGATAATGTATCCATATTGTTAAGGCTACTGAAGCAGTGATCAATATGAAGAAGTTGTGTAAGTAAACTTACCATAACAGTAGACGTTCAAATTATCACTTTTGCAGTAGCTGCTCCTTCCCTCCATCCCCCTTGTTTTTTTTTTGTTTTTTTGCTGTTTTTTTATGCCAGGTTGTGGACTTTTATTTGTTGTTATTCCTAGCCTTGTCCTTTTAGAGCTCAGCCTCCTCTCTCTGCTGGGAGGAAAGCTCTAAAGGGTTTTGCATCCAAACTTGTCTTTTAGTCAGCTCAGCTGGAGCTGCTTTGGGGCATGTGGAAGGTGTCCTGAGGCTTTGGAAGGTCGCTGGCTGTTAAATCCTTGGCAGGATGTAACTCATATAACTAAGGCTACTGCAGTAATGATTATTTGAACATCTACAGTTATAGTAAGCTCAACTTACACAACTGTACTTTTCTTCTATTTGATATTTTACAAGATAACAACAACATGCCAACATTTAATAAGAGCCTAATGTGGTCATTATGTAGAGCATGACATGCAAGCACACTCTTCCTTGTAACCAACCATAACTTACAAAAAAAAAACAGCTTTTGCAGAAAACACAGCTATAGCAGAAACAATTTTATGACAACAGTGTCAAGAACTTACCTTTGCTGATGGAAGGAGAAAATGTAAGAGTAACACTGGATCAGACATTCCCTCACATCACAGTATCTGTGCAATTTCTTTTATGCTTACTAAGTTTATTTCTGATTTCTTGCTAGCTGAGGCTGACTATTCCAGTATTTTTATAATCATACACACTATATCAGTAAAAGAAATACATGGAAACACAATACCTCTGTCAGTTTTCAAATTAAACCCAGTCTTTTTATCATGAGCAGCATTAACTGGAGCAAAACACAAAGCCAGATGGCTAATCTGGCCTCAGTTTTGGGTTGTAAAGCTTGTTAAGTGGTCAGCAAGGGCAACTTCCTCCTATGGAAGCATATGTAATTAACACTTTAAGTAATACAAGTGGTGTGAAACTACAGCATTAATACTACCCTAATCATTAGAGCATGTGGTCCACTCCACTAATGAGATTCGTAGCTAATGCAGAAGCAAGACTACAAACAGAAAATGTTTTGTACTTTTTTTTGTGGTTGTGGATACATAACGCATAATCACCCTGTCATAGTGTAGTAAATGGGCCCCTCAGGCAGCAAGGCCTAGTTGGCTAAGGCTGGCCCTGTCAGCAAGTACAGCTTGTCCTCCAGCACCCTGATTTGTAGTCCTGTGTTCAGCCATAACTTCAGCCTAGGTTTTATACTTAGTGGAAGAACTGGGGTTCTAGCTTTCAACACTTCTGAAGGATGCATTACAACCACCAAGCTGTTCCCCTTCACTTCTAACGCCTTGTACAGCTATTACCTTATGGTGTTTCCATGCAAATGCCTTCTTATGTACATGGTCTTACAAATATCTCTGTAATTTGCTTTTCCTTCCTTTCCTTATGGGACTCTTTGCTGTTTTTAATTTTTATTAATGTCACCAGCTTACACAGAGCCATGTGTTGTATTTATTTATCTTTTAATTTCCTCTAGGCTAAGAAACGGCCCTATAGAATTTAATACATTAATTAGGAAAGGTGTGGTGGGCAGAGTTTCCTACTGGAAATGAATTCCTCACCATTTTTGAGAAACTGTATTGTCGTTGGACTAGCAAAGATTCACACACAGCGTTTGGTAAAAGCAGGAAAAAAACTGCTTACCAAAAGTTTTCTTAATAGTGATTCCTGACCATTCCTTTTTGGAGAGTGAGTGTCTGCGCTTAACATACCTGATTGGTCTGGTTACTATTCCAGGCATCTACCAGAAAAAGGCTACAAGCCTACAGATGCTTGCAACATCTGGGACAAGACTGTGGATCACCAAACAGGCTGTGGCCTGCTTCTCTTCTTGGGATTGGTGCTAACATTTTGCTTCTGGTGAGAGAAGAAGCAAAGGAGTATTGTATCCCAACAGAATGAAGCTGTGCTGAGACCAGCATTAGTAGTAGCCAGGCAGTAGCCATTCATGCGACTCCCCTCTATTCATCACTCTTGACAAGCTGATTCTTTGTTTTCAGTAAGTACTGCTTGATTTCTTTCTAACTTCAGAATATCTGTCTAAATACTTCATCCTTACATTTTTAGGGTCTACATATTAATTTCCCCTCAAGTGTTTGGCAATGCCCTGTACAGACACAGACAAGTCGAGTGACATTTTTCCTGTAAAAGTACAACTGAAATTTCTCCAATATCTAGTTGCACACAGGACAACTAGTGTGCAGTAACAAGCACTGTCCACATAGTTGCAAACCGGATACTCCTGACAGTGATTGCTATTCTCACTTCAACAGTCTAATCAATAAAAAAGGGTCTGTTGGTATGGATATGAACTTTCCTACTGTCTCCATTACTGGCTTGGTGGATATGGGCATCCTGAGGCAATGTAGAAATTGCCTCATGTTTACTGACAACCAGTTAATTCTCAAACAAACTGACAGGTACGTGAGAGATGTATTTACACAATGTCTCTGGAGGCAAAGCTCTCACATAAAAGTACTCCTAATGTCAATAAGGTTGTCAGTAGTACAAATGCTTCAGCAATCACACACAGTCCAAAACAGACATATAGACCCACATATACTGAGGCACTTTCATGTAACCTTCCTAAATCACAAAGACCTTCTAGACAAAGTACACATAACAAATACCCTCAGCAGTCCCAAATGTGCTCTTTCAAAACAACACCCACATCAACACATAGAGCTACATCTCATACAGCTTCTACCTCTAAGCCCATAAGGCAAGTCACCACACAATCCAACATTCTAGTCATTGGAGACTCCATCATGAGACACACTGATGTCCCTCTCACCAGGCTGAGTATGGAGAAAGTTACGGTCAGTTGCTTATCAGAGGCTAGGATCCACCACATTACGTATGCACTCAGGTCAGTTGACCACAATTACCAATATGACTCAGTCATAGTCCATGTGGGAGTAAATGACCTGAGACATACCTCCCTAGACTACATGAAGAGAGACATCATAGAGCTCTTGGAATATGTGTCTCAGGCTGGTATGACACTAGCATTGAGCAGCATTTTACCTTCTCCATGGATGATGCCACAATACAAACAAAAGATGATTGACTCTAGTAATTGGCTTAGCTTCTGGTGTCATTCTAAGGGGTGCAATATCTGTCAGCATGGAAGGAGATGGTCAACAGAGCATGCTGCTTTGCCAGGGATGGTCTGCTCCTCTCCCCTAGCTAAAACATTGTCTTCCCCATAGTGCCTTTTTTAGGAAATGCCAAACTGAAAGTATGTACAACATAGCAAATCAAAACCATGAAAATCTAAAGGTGTCACTGCTCAATGCTAGGAGCCTAAACATAAAACTTCACTCCCTAGAAGCTCTCTTTACCCTAGAGAATGCTGCTATCTGTACGGTCACTGAGACATGGTTTAAAGCCACAGAGAGCACACCAAAAGTGCAAAGTTATAATGCCTTCCACACATTTAGACCAGCTACTTCACAGGCAGAGACTAAAGGTGGAGATGTCTCTATTTACATAAAAAATAAATAAACTTCAAGGCTGGTCAAACAGGACAATGCACTTGAGCTGCTCCATGTTAGAATCACCATAGGTAAAATCCAATACCACTTCCTTGCAAGCTAGAGGTTCCTCTCTATGACCCAGGAAACCCATACCATGTATTTAAACTTATTAGAAGCACTAACCATCCAACCCAATACCATATTCATGGGTGACTTTAACTACCCCATTATTAAGTGGGAATCCTATACGACATCAAACGTACATGCACCAAAATTTTTTGGATTTTGTAAACACAAATTCCATGGACCAGATAGTAAATACACCAACCAGGGGTGCAACCATACTGGATCTGGTCCTCACTAATATGGGAGAGTCCTGCACACCCCCTACTGTAATGCCTTCCCTTGAAAAGTCAGATCACAAAATGGTCTCCTTTGAAGTAAAAATAAAACCTGGACCATCAGCTAAACCAGGAATATTCAGGAACTATTCTAAGGCTAACCTCCTGTATTAAGTGAGAACCTGGCAAAATGTCAAGCCCCCATAAAACATGAGAACACTTCTGCCTATGCAGAACTGTTCACAGAAACCCTGTACAAGCATGTTAATAGTTGCATAGAGGCTGCTGTACCCACCAGGAAGAAGTACAGAACTAACTCAAAACAAACAAGCCACCTTGGTGCAATCACAAAATCAATTCGATGTATAATAGGAGGAAGAAAATCATGGCAAAAATTGGGAGTGCAGCACCCAGCAGTATAAAAGCACTCTCAACAAACTAAACAAACAACTCAGAAGACAAATAAAGTCTACCAAAGCCAAATTTGAGGTAAGTTTAGCCTCCCAGGCCAGGGAGGACCGCAAAGCATTGTTTAGCTATGTCTGCAACCTCAAATGAAATACACAATTGTGTGCAGAGCTCATTGTAAATGGAGCCACCTATATTGAGCCAGAAGATATAGCAAACCTTGTGGCTGATAAATTCATCTCCAACTTTACTCCTCTCTCCCCCCTCAACCTTCACTCAGGAAATATCATCAAATATAACTCCCCCTACTATCACTAGGGAACCGGTCCTTAATTCTCTCTCTAACACCAAGAACACTGCATCAGTGGGCCCAGACAATATCCCAGGATGCCTTCTAAATAGCATGAAACATGACCTATCAGGGCCTCTGAAATTACCATTTAACTGTAGCCTCCAAACAGTTGTACCTCATGAATGGAAAAACAGTCATCCCTCTGCACAAAGGTAGGCCATCTACAGACCCTGGAAATGACAGGCCCATAAGTCTCATTAGTGTTATGTATAAAGCCATGGAAAGAATTATCATGGAGATGATCACTAGAGATATAGCAAACCTCCAGACACTGGACCCAAGCCAGTTTAGTTTCATCAGGGGCAGATCATGCCTACTCAACCTGGTGGACATCTTTGAGAAGGTCACCAAAGCAATGGATAAGAGCAAAATCGTTCACACTGCCTACCTTGATCTGGCCAAGGCAGTTGACACAATACCCCACTCGGGCATTGCTGACAAATTCAAGAAGTTAAGTACAGACTCGTATGTCACTCGGTGGATAGCCAACAGGCTCACAGACAGGACCCAGGAAGTCACAATTGGGAAGTCCACCTCTACAAAGAGGCCAGTCACAAGCACAGTCCCTCAGGGATCAGTCCTTGGACCACTGTCCTTTTTGCCATTTACTTCTCAGAAGTCAAGGCCAATGTCAGTGGTCTCTGGCTGACTAAATTTGCATATGATTGCAAATTAGGAGCTGTCATTGAATCTCACACTGACACAAATGTTCTCCAGGAGGTGCTGACACAGACAAACAACTGGTGTCAGAGCCATGGACTAAAACTAAATGCCAAGAAATACATAATAGTATCCTTCGGGAAGTCATCCATCCCTGGTAACTATCATATTGCCAACACACATCTTAGAGTTGACCCAGTAGTCAAGGACTTAGGGGCACACATAGATAGTAATCTAGCCTTTGATCATCACGTGTCTACAGTGGTGAGGAAATCATTCTATGTTGCGCAACCTATTAACAAAGGTATAGGTTCAAAGGTTCATATGTTGATACTAGGCTATCTGCCCTAGGGCATTTATAAGCCTAGCCACAGTGTGTTTGGCTTTCGCCACCCTTTTAGATTAGTTGACTGTGTCTCTGTATAGTAGGTCACAGAAGATAGCCCTTTTGAGGTTAGTTTACTGTGCCTCTGTCTAGTAGGGACACAGAAGAGATCCAAGGGGTAAACCTATGATCTCCCATCCACTCGTTAAGATTTCTCTTGAAGAAGGTCATTGAGGGACTCTGCCTAACATGGATTGGGATTTTGTTCCAGAGTGAGGGGAGCCTCTGGGATATGAATCTGTCCCTCCAGTATGTCCTATTTATTTATGTGCTGAGGTTTAAGTCCCTGGAGTGTGTAGCTCTAAGGGATTTGGATTTCCTGAGGTGGAGCATGTCCATTAATTCTGGGTTGGACATGACTTTATACGTCAGGCACAGATCGCCTCTGAGTAGGCGGTAAGCAACTGAGTAGAGCTGGAGTTTCTTTAGCCTAACTGCGTAGGGCATCTGTTTGAGTCCCTTGATCCTCTTGGTGAGGTATTTTTGGGGTCTTTCCAGTTGCTGCAGGTGTCGGGTAAGGTACATCCCAAATGGGGCATTGTATTCAATTATGGGCCTGATGAGTGATGAGTAGAGGGGCACAATGACCTCTCTTGATCTAGATGTGAACCCTTTCATGATAAGGAGGGCTATATAGAAGGTCTTTCTAACCACTTTGGCAACGTGATTGTCAAAGGAGAGATTGCTACCTACTTGGGTCCCCAAATCCCTAATTACTTCTTCCATGCTTAATGGATTACCACCTATGTGGTAATTTGTGGGCACTTTGTTTTTCCCAAAGACCCTTTTGGAGGATGTTTGTGTCAGTCGGCGAGTCGATTATGGCACCCAGTTTGCAGTCATCTGCGAACTTGGTCATACATAGTCCTCCCATGTTAGCCTGTACCTCAGAGAAATATATACCGAACAAGAGAGGTCCCAGGACTGAGCCTTGTGGGACGCCACTTGTAACTGGTTTAGAGTCTGACATGGCACCTGTAATTCTGACCATGTGGGTTCTATCCCTGAGCCAGGTACCTCAGAGAAATATATACCGAACAAGAGAGGTCCCAGGACTGAGCCTTGTGGGACGCCACTTGTAACTGGTTTAGAGTCTGACATGGCACCTGTAATTCTGACCATGTGGGTTCTATCCCTGAGCCAGTTTGCAACCCATCTTGTGACATAGGGGTTGATATTTAAGCTGGTGAGCTTATTTATGATGCCCGAGTGGGGTATTCTGTCGAAGGCTTTTGCGTGATCCAGGTAGGCTGTGTGGACTACCTTCCCTTCATCTATGGCCTTGGTGACTGTTTCAAAGAAGTTAACCAGGTTTAAGAGGCAAGATCTGCCCTTAACAAAGCCGAATTGGGTAGGAGCCAGTGTTTGGAGGTTCCCAATGTCTTTGTTTATGAGTTTCATGATGATACGCTCCATAGCTTTGCAGACCAGGCTAGTCAGGCTTATAGGGCGATAGTTTCCGGGGTCCGTTGTGGCACTACCTTTGTAGAGTGGGACCACTATTGCTGTACGCCATTCCTTGGGTACATATCCTGTAGTAAGGCTGAGATTGAACAGTGACTTTATGTGAGGGTTCAGTTCTTCTTGGAGTTCGTGTAAGACGCAGTCCGGGACACCATCCGGTCCCATTGATGCTGTGTTTTTTGCTTTGGAGAGGGCAGCTCTCACCTGTGCATCTGTGATGTCAGGGAGGCTACACTCTGTTGGGATAGACATTTGCTCTTTTGGGGGGGAAGGGGGGGGGGACGTTTGCACTGAACCTGTCTGCCAGGATGTTGGCAATGTCTGTGGGTTCAGTGTATTTTTTATCATTTTCAACTAACTCAGAGCATATCTGGGAGTTTCCACCCAGGTTCCTGACATAACTAAAGAAGGCCTTGTGATTATCTTTAGCATCTTGTGCAATTTTTCTTTCGAAGCTGGCCTTAGATGATTTTATGAGGGATCGTAGTTTCTTGCTAGTACTGATCAGAGATGCCTTCCCTTTTTGGGATTTTGCTCTATCATGTAGTAGCTTCCTCCTTCTGTTGTATAGCTTATTTATGGCTGGGGTCCACCAGACAGGTCTCCTGCCTTTGGAGGAATGAGTCTTGGTTTTATTTGGGATAGCACGATCCATGCATTCCTGTAGGTGTCCATAGAAAGCGTTTGTAAAGGATTCTGTGGTTTGGGCCGTATTTTCCACTGGCCCGGGAGCTTTGAAGGATTCCACCTCGGTTTTGAGAAGTGTGAAGTTTGCTTGTGAGAAGTTCTTCACCGTGGTTTCCTTGGCTGGGGGTGGGGATGGGATATGGATGTCCAGTGAGATTAATTTGTGGTCTGACCTTACCAGTGAGGGGTATAACTCAGGTGTGGAACATAGAGTCCCCATGTTGGTGATGATCAGGTCCAATTTGTTTTCCCCTCTTGTTGGAGTGGTGATCAGTTGTTCCATAGCATTTGAGTTTATAAATTCTAGGAACCGTTGGGCGAGGGTGTTGGGGCATGAGTAGTGCTCCCAGTCCATGTTTGGGTAGTTGAAGTCATCCAATATAATGGTGTTTGGAGAGACCTTCATATTATCCAGTGTTCTCAGGAAAGCCGAGTGGGGTTCCTGAGTTTGGGAGGGTGGTCTGTAGCAGGCTACAAACTGAAAGGCAGTTTTGCCCACTGTTATTTGCACATGAATGGTCTCCGATGCTTCATGCAGTGCCACTAACCTGGAGGTGTGGGTATCTTTGATGAATATGGATACTCCCCCTCCTTTTGTGGTTCGGTCCGAGTTTTGGGGCCGAAAAGCATGGTATGAGGTATAACCTGATGACATCTAAGATTAAGTAAGTCATTGTTCCACTGTATTCAGCATTCATCAGACCTATCATTGAGTACAATGCCCCCTTTGATATGTACCTAACCATGCATATCCAACAACTGGAATGTCCACAGATGTTCCTCACTAAATGAATACAGGGCATAAGTAATATGTCCTATGCAGACCACCTCAAGGCCCTATCCCTGTATTCTGTCTCCTACAGGTATTTTTAGGGGAGATCTATGCCTGGCATACAGGGCATTGTCAGACCCCACTCTGATGGACCTCCTGCATATCCACAAAACAAACAGTACCATAATTACCCATTCTAAAGAAACCTTGTCTGTGATATAAATTTGACCTGCGAGAGAGAGAGAGAGAGAGAGATAGGTATGGATCCCAGAGACTACTCCGTCTATGGAACAGGCTCCCCATCCATGTGAAGCAGAGCTCCTCCCTAACCCAATTCAAGTGCATCTTGGACAATTGGATGGGAAAACGGAAATTCATCCCTGGTTTGGCACCTATGTCTCTAATGCAAACAGGCAACCTGTAAATGGTTCATCTCCCAGGCCCATGCTTACACTTATCAAGGGTATCAGAACTTGTCAGAGATTTGAGATGCATGGCTAGGCTTAAAAAGGCCCTTGTGGTTGTTGCCTAGTAAACACCTATGAATCTCTGATCATTCTACCACATAACCTTGAGTAGGTGTGAATGCAAAACTAAAAATGGTTACAACTTTGTTGTGCTTAACAATTAAAAAAAAAAAAACAGACATAATCAGGACTAGCCCAAATATTTGTTAGAGGAAATATAATTTGTAAGATTAGCTGACATATTTGCCCTATTAATTTTAATTTACATCAAGTTCCCTTTGCTTTAAAGCTACACAAATCACATGAATGCACCAGAAGACTGCTTTTATATCTTAACATATACATGTTGTTTCATTCGTATGACATTTTGTCAACTGATTTCACTGGCAGGCTTCATTTCTTTAGTCTCACAAGCACGATGCCAACTGAAAATGCCAAGGGCTGGCCGCATACAGAGCCAGGCAGACACGACATATACGTTCCCTTTCACTTCTGCAATCTTCTTTTTGTCTTTTTTATACTTAACTGTGATTAGAAATAGTAACAAATACATTACAACAGAAAAACATATTAACAGTAAAGTATGTGGCATGTATGAACTTTCATGAATCGTTCTGGATTCAGACTATGGCTTTAGTTGCTGTATTGTACAGGTCTGTAATCATTTAGGAGGCGGGGTGAACCTGATACTTCTCAAGCACTACCACTGTATAAGAGTGCTGTATAGCACAGCACAGTGCTTGTGCCATCCAGCTTAGCATTTGTATAACATTTACAATACACTCTGAAATCGGTTAAGAACCTTCTAACTAATGCTGCTCAGGTTGACTACCTTCACGATTTAGGACAACGTTAATTAACAGAGCAGTCTCTACAAAAGCTGACAATTTGCTTCAGCAGTGCCTCTTCTGAATGCTAACTCATACTGTTTAAATGTGATGAAGCCATTCTGTGACTCAACCAATTGCTTTAGGTACCAAATCATATGTGCATAAATTCTCTGCTTCTTACAGTCTAATGGTTTCGTCTTGCACTCTGTACTTTCTTCATGCACAGAACAGAATGTCTAAAGATGCTTAGCCCAGAACAATCCATTATTCAGAAGAGACAGACACGGTATTTTTGATAATGCAGTCATAGGCTAGAGTTAGCTAATGAAATGTAGTAATAAAGAACAAATCTAGGTATATAAATGAAAAAATATTTCATCATAGTTTTAAATAATATTCTGAAACTGAAATGCTGAATCAGCATTATTGTCCTACTAAACAACTACTGGAAGGTTGGCTTAATGGTTAAGGTGTTTACATTGCAAACACAAGCTGCAGGATTTGATTCTCACAAGGGATAGTTGGTTAGGCTTAAAATAACCAAGAGAGACAGTTAGCTTAATATTAATCTATGAACTTGACACTCTATTCCCAGTTGTTATGACAGCAGAAGTGATGAACTTCATGACACCCATGCAGATGGACAATACAGTTACAACTGCTGAATCCTACACAAATGCACTCTATAAGCAATTACACGCGTGCATGGATCATGCTATCCCAAACAGAAGCAAGATGCTATCCTCCAAAAAAAGGAAGCCAATCTGGTGGTCTCCTGCCATAAACAAACTGTACAACAGAAGGAAGAAACTGTTGCAAAAGAGAATGAAATCCCATGAGTAAAGGAGCTCCCTGGTCAGCCTTAGTAAGAAGCTAAGCTCCCTTACTCCAAAGCTAGCTACGAAAACAAAATAGCCACTAAATCCAAGGACAACCACAAAGCATTCTATAGCTATGACAAGAAACTAGATGGCAACACCCAAATCTGCTCTGAATTACGAGCAAAAATGCATGAAAATTATAGAACCAACTGATATTGCAAACATCCTGACAGATAGTTTCAGTGCTAACTTTACCCCCCTCTCAGCCCCTAAAGGGCCCATATCTATACAGGAAGAATGCAGAGTCCCTGTAATCACAACTACGCAGGTAAAAGCTGCACTCTCTAAAGCCAAAAACACAGCATCCATGGGACCGGACAACATCCCAGGCTGCGTTTTACACGAACTTCAGAACGAACTGGCTCCCCACTTAAGCACCATGTTCAATAATAGCCTCGCATCAGGCTTTGTGCCCACTGAATGGTGCACAGCAACAGTTATCCCACTCCACAAAGGGAGAGCCACCACTGATCTCGGGAACTATCAACCTATTAGCCTGACGAGCCTGGTCTGCAAGGCCATGGAAAGTATCATCATGGAACTCCTAAACAAAGAAATTGGTAACCTCCAAACTCTGGATCCCACCAAGTTCGGGTTTATGAAAGGCAGATCATGCCTTCTGAACCTGATCGACTTCTTTGAGGCAGTCATCAAAGCCGTGGATGAGGGTAAGGTGGTTCACACAGCCTATCTTGACCTCGCCAAGGTTTTCAACACCATCCCCCATTCTGAAATTATAGCTAAACTCACTAAACTAGGTATAAATCCCTATGTCACAAGATGAGTTACCAACTGGCTCACTGACAGTACCCACACTGTAAAAGTTGCAGGCTCCAAATCTGACCTCAAAGCAGTGACAAGTGACCACAGGGTTCCGTCCTAGGACCTCTCCTGTTTGGTATCTACTTCTCTGAAGTACAGGCTAACACAGAAGGCCTCTGGCTAATGAAGTTCGCAGATGACTGCAAACTAGGAGCCATAGTCAAGTCCCCAAATGATGTGGACATCCTACAGAAGGGCCTCACTGAGACAGATGCCTGGTGTCAGAGCCATGGCCTCAAGCTCAATGCCAAAAAGTACAGTGTCATCTCCTATGGTAAAAACTCTGTACCCATGAACTACCACATAGGCAGCAATCTACTTAACACCGAATGCGTGATAAGAGACCTTGGGACCCAGGTGGACAGTAGTCTCTCCTTTGATAATCACATCGCCACAGTAGTCAGGAAGTCCTTCTAAGTGGCACACCTCATCATAAAAGGGTTCTCATTCAGGAAAAAAGAGGTCATTGTTCCCCTCTACTCGTCACTCAGACCCATTATAGAGTACAACGCCCCTTTTGGAATGTACCTCACAAGACATCTGCAGCAGCTGGAAAGGCCACAGAAGTACCTCACAAAGAGGATTACTGGCCTCAAACAAATGCCCTACACTGACCGCCTCAAAAAACTCCAGCTTTACTCCGTAGCATATCGCCTACTCCGAGGTGATCTCTGCCTAACATATAAAGCTATGTCAAACCCAGAGCTGTTGGACATGCTACACCTAAAGAAATCCCAATTCCTCCGAGCTACACACTCTAGGGACCTAAACCTTGTCACCACAATAAACAGGACACGCTGGAGGAATAGATTCATGTCCCAGAGACTTCCTATACTCTGGAACAAGCTACCCATCTATGTCAAGCAAAGTTCTTCATTAGCACTCTTCAAGAAAAATCTTGATGAGTGGATGGAAAATAGGAAATACACCCTGGGGATCACTTTTGAGTCTCTGCTGGACAGTGGCACAGGAAAATAACTTTCTTGGGTGGTGTAAGCTATGGAACATTGCTGGCTAGGCTTACGTAGGCCCTTGGGCCGATGACCTAGTACCTACCTATGAACTTATGAACCTATGAACCTATGTATATTATCAGTATAAAATTTACATTTGCTAGTTAACAAATACATATATAGATTCATAGGTAAATACTAGACTATCAATCTGCAGACTATCACAAGCTTAACTAATAACCAGAAGTCAGAATCAAACCGTGTACTTTGTACTTGTGAGGTTAAGACCTCACCCATTATGCCAACCCCTCCTCCATAGTTCATAGCAACTCAAACAATTGTCTTTGGATAAAACTGGCTGTGCAGCTCATTTTTTCTGCTTATTTTTAAATATTTCAATTATATATTATCAAAGCAATGCTGACGCTGTATTTATCACAGAATAAGTATGATTGTTCATACCTATGCATTCTGTGTATGTCAAAGACTGAACATTGTTTTGGCCACCTCTGTGGTACAGAGGCATAAAGCCCTAACTGAAAAGGACCCAGACAACATCGATTCCATGAGGATCTAACTGAGGGCGGCAGTGAGCAGCCACTGATTGCTCATCCATCCTTAGGGAGTCATGGCACCTCAGTCTGCTGCAAAGGGTCTACTTCAGAAGACTGACAAATCAAAAGGCTGAATCCCAAAAGACTGAAAATTCAAACTATTGAACACATTTTTAATGCAGGGGGCAAGTCCCCCTGCACCCTTCATGTGGGGGGCTGTGCCCCCCACACCCTTGCTAACTATATATACCAACTCCAAGATCATACAACAGTGGAGAAGGGGCAAATTCCATCATTCAGTATTTTCAATTTTCACTCTTTTGGGATTCACTCTTTTGTTTTTCAGTCTTCTGAAGTAGACCTGCTGCAAAACCAGACACCTAGAGGAGGCTGTGAGATAATGGCATGCAGCACATAGGAAGGAATGAGGAAGTATACCCACCAATCAACCCACTGCGGGTGGGGAATACATGCATGTCAGTGAGTTGGCAAGGAATCTGGTCCAGCATCGTGGGAGCTTTTCACAAACAAGTAAGCTGTTGGACTGATGGAAGTTAAACCCTTTATAGCTGCATGGATAATGGCTCCACTTGGAAAGATGATGGTAAATAGGCACAATGGAAAATACAAAAATACTAAACAGTGTCTGTGCAAGTAAAAGCAGTAAGCCCCTTTATTAAAATGCACTGTCATAAAAAGGGACTTTAATTTCAAGATGAGACTGCAAGAATACTAGGAAAGGTAAAAAAAATAATGGAAAAAGGAAATTTCTGGAAGCCATCTAGGAAAGGGAATAAAATGAAAGCAGAAAAGTAGCAGCTTTCTGATTAAAACCGCAATGAGATATGAATTATAAATCCAATGGAGAAGGTGTGTGTGTGTGTGTGTGTGTGTGTGTGTGTGTGTGTGTGTGTGTGTGTGTGTGTGTGTGTGTGTGTGTGTGTGTGAACAAGCATGTATTCATAGCTGAGTCTGTCTATATATATTAGTTTACAAAGCTATTACATTTACTCTGTCCTTTGAATTTACCAAAATCATTCAATGTTAAGTTGTCAATCTCACCTTCATTCTTGCTGGATGGGTTCGTAGCCGAACCTCGGCTCCGACTCAGCCTATTACTAAAGCTCGAGTGCTATTTTTACCGGCTCGAGGCTATCCTATGTCCCATAACGCTAGGCGTGATATACCCAGATCTCGTTTGCCGCTTCAGCTACGAGGATGCGTCTTTTTGCCGGCTCAGGTTATATTAATATTTTTTCTTGGTTTTAGTCAGCTTTTTGGGTTAAAATATTAGCGATAGTGTTTTATAGTTACTACCCTTTAGATCCCTGTTTAGGATTCCCTCTTAGGTAGTTTTTGATACAGTTTTTTACCCTCACCTAATAGTTAGGCCCTTGGCCAATCCTCTTCCATACTCATTTGTCTGTAGTTGTATGTGTGTGCCTAGTTATATTGTATTATTAAGTGTGGGGTTTTGCTATATTATTCTGGTCTGTTACAACTTTTTGTGTGTGTGTGTTTGGCTGATTGTGAATAGACCTCCCTTAGTTGTCCTTGTCTGCCAGTCATCCTTTTTTCAGGATGTCTAAAGACACTAAGGTCTCGGGCTTCAAGAAGTGTGACTCGTGCTGTCAGAAAATGTCTCTGACAGACGGTCACACTTCTTGTGTATATTGCTTGGGCCCTCTGCACCTGCAGGACTCTTGTTCTGTCTGCCATGCGTTCAGTCCAAGAGTCCTGCAGGAACGCAGAAACAAACTTATTTTGAGAGGCTTGTTAAAGCCTGAAGGTTCCCCGGCTAAGCCTTCGTCAGGTAAACCTTCTAAGCCCGCCAAACAGTCAGCTCCATGTTCGGAGCCGTCGCCGAGCGGTGCTACTACTACCACTGCATCAGTTCCGCCGGAACCCATGATTCGAGGCCTCAGTCGGCTCCGACTCTGCTGTCGGAGCCGTCTTCGAGCAAGAAGCGTTCCAGGTCTCCTTCCCTGGAATCGGTCCATTCGGCTCCGATGTCTCCCTTGTTATCGGAGCGGAGTCACAGGTCCCATTCCTCTCGGTCTTCCAGGCTTTCGGACCATGACCTCGAGAGGGTGGTTAGCAGACTACTTAAGACGCAGTCACTGGCCCAAATGTTGCATAGCCCTACTCATCAGGCAGTGGCTTTCACTACTCCCTCTTCGATTCCTCCTCCGACTCTTCCTGTGAGTTCGGAGCTGGAGATTGTAGGGGTCGGGACCGTCGGAACGTCGGAGCCGATACCACCCCTTTCGGCTCCCTCATTGGCTCCGATCTCTTCCTTGGTTCCATCCTTGGAGGGATTCTGGCGCCGGGACTCTCTCGTCAGCTCTGAGGGGGCGAGTGGCATCGGACCCTTGTCCGACCCCATTCTCCCTCTTGGAGCTTCGGCGCAGGTGAGTTCAGCCCCGACATCGGCCTTGGAGCCGTCCCTCTCGGTGCCGGGAGGAGTCTTTTTCTCTTCGGAGTGGGGACCCCCTTCCCTGCCTGGTAGGGGTGCCTTCGAGGTCATGAGGAGTGTGCTGGCCCCTGTGCCGGCTCCACGGTCGGCTCCTTCGGCTCCTCCCTCTATGGTGCCTGCTTCAGTCTCTACCAGCTCTCTTGGTCCTGAGCGTGGAGAACTGACGCTACAGGTAGCCCCATTGGGCATATCCTCCTCTTCCGAGGCCTCCCCTGATCCTTCAGGGGAGCCCCCTCGAAAGAGAAAATGCAAGAGGAAGCATGTAGACTCCCCTGAGTCAGTCACATCGGACACTGACTTGGATGACTCAGAAGGGTCCCCAAGGTCCCCCTCTGAGGATGTCTCATTTTCTGACATCCTGGAGATTCTTAAGCAGAGGGGAAACTGGTCTGGCCTTAACCCTTCTGAGGACGAGTCGGTGTACCTGGATGCGTTCGGTTCTCGCCCTTCCACCTCCTGGGTGTCTCTGCCTTTCGACCTGCTCATGGATGTGGTGGCTCGAAAGGCGTGGACGGCTCCGGATACTATGGAACCGACTCCCCGGAGGCCTACAAAATTTATAAAAGCCCCTTCTGACAAGCAGTTTCTAACTAAGGACATCCCTGTTGATGCCATGGTGGTGGCGGCGGCCACTAAAAAGGAGTTCGCTGACCCTTCAGTACCTGTCCATCCTCCTAATAAGGAATCTAGGACTATGGACAGATATGGCAAGCGGATGTTTTCCTCAGCGACCTTTGCTATGCGGTTGCTGAATTATTTGTGCCATTTCACCCGTCTCCAGAGAGACCTTCTCAAGGAACTGGGTGATACCTTACAGGACCTATCAGCTGCGGGGTCTCAGGAAAAGATCAACTCCCAGCTGGGGACCCTAAACTCTATTGTCAACTCCTCCATGCGGCTCATTTCCTATACAGCCGATGGAGCGAGTAGGGCTGCAGGCACGGGCGTCGCTCTAAGGCGACACACCTGGATGCGGCTTTGCAATTTTTTTGACCCCTTCAAGGCGTCCTTCACTAACACCCCCTTTGATGGTTCTGCCTTGTTTGGACCTCAAGTGAAGGATACATTGACCAGGTGCGAGCAGGAAGGCAAGACTCTCTGCCATAGGAGTCCGTTTTTCTACCCCTTCTAGACCATACCCTAAGGGTCAGAAAGGTGGGAAAATGTGGTTCCGCAAACCTCAGGGAGTACTGCCTGACGCACGTGGTGAGCTTCCCTCCAGAGGCAGAGGAGGGAACAATAACAGATGCCGCCTGAGGGGCAGGGGGGTCTGCAGAATCAGGGTAGCAGAGAATCCTTCTCTGACAAACCCTTCCAGCACCCCAGAGGAGCTGCCCGACTGCCCACCTTCGGAGGCAGTCGTGGGAAGACTATCACTGTACCCAGAAGCCTGGCAAGACAATTGGGTACGGTTGATCATATCCGAGGGTTACAAAATCCCCTTTATTCATACCCCTCAACCGCCAAAAGGGCCCCTTCCAGACGTTCCACCCGGTCTAAGGGATCAAGCAGCACTAGAAATTTCAAAGCTGCTAGAAAAAAGAGCCATCCAACCAGTCCCAGCAGACCAACAAGGATCCGGAGTCTACTCCAAGTTCTTTTTGGTAACAAAAAAGACAGGGGACTGGAGACCTATTTTGGATCTCAGCAGGCTGAACAAGTCTGTTCAAAGAACGAAATTCCGGATGGTCATGCTTCAGTCCATTCTACCCTTCCTGGGTCAGGACAATTGGATGTGCTCTATAGACCTTCAGGATGCATACTATCATAGCAAGTGAACAGGTGCTCCAGGAGGTTTCTCCGCTTCCGGATGGGAGCCAGTCACTACCAATTCAGAGCCCTGCCCTTTGGCCTCACCACAACCCCCAGGGTGTTTACCAAATGTATGGCAGTGGTTGCGGCTCACTTGAGACGAAAAGGATTCCAGGTGTTTCCATACTTAGATGACTGGCTCCTTACTGCCACCACCAAGCGTCAGCTACTCCATTCCAGAGATTATACCCTCCAAATTTGCAACGAGCTAGGTATATCTATAAACTCCGAAAAGTCTGCCTTATCGCCTTGTCAGTCTATTACCTTCATAGGCGCCGTTTTAAACACTGTCGAACTGTCCGCAAAACTGCCTGTACAAAGGGTTTCAGACATTCGAGGTCATGTTCAAATCCTACTACAACAGAGCAGAGTCCAGGCCAGATTCGTACTAAAAACCCTAGGTCTCATGGCAGCAGCTATCACATTACTTCCCCTAGCTCGTTTTCACATGCAGATCCTGCAATGGATGCTGTTTTCCCAGTGGTCCTTTCAACAGCTTCCAGTGTCACACAGCATTCTAATCACTCAGTCATGCAACAGACACCTTTCGTGGTGGATGGTCTCCCCTCAGGTTCTTCACGGCAGACCCTTTGTCCTTCCTCCTCCCGTGGCTACTGTGACAACGGATGCCTCCCTGATCAGGTGGGAGGGGCATTTTCAGGGCAGGACAGTCCAGGGCACATGGCAGCCTTTTGAAAGCTACCTGCACATAAATGTCCTGGAAATGAGAGCGGCATTTTTAGCGTTGCACGCCCTTCAAGACTCTCTACCCACCAGGACTATTGCAATTCAGACAGACAATATGTCTGTAGTGTGGTACATCAACAAGCAGGGCGGAACCAGGTCCTACCTCCTATGTCGAGAAGCACTCAGACTGTGGCAGTGGGTGATCTCTTCTCAACGGTTTCTGGTAGCAACGCATATCCCCGGGAAGTCCAACGTCATAGCGGACAGGCTGAGCAGAGCCATTCTCATGCCCAACGAGTGGTCTCTCAACCAGCTAGTAGCGGAAAAAATCTTCAGGAGGTGGGGTCAGCCTTGCTGCGATCTTTTTGCAACCCCTCAAAACAGCAAGTGCTCAGACTTCTTCACCCTCTTCCCTCTCCCTGGTCTTCCCCCCAGAGATGCTCTAGTCCACGATTGGCCCCGGGGTCTTCTGTATGCTTTTCCCCCTTTTCCCTTAATTTCTCAGCTAATCCAGAAAGCAACTGTTTTGAGATCCAGAATGATCCTTGTTGCCCCTTACTGGCCTCGACAAATTTGGTTTCTGTTCCTGCAACGTCATCTACTAGATCAACCCTGGAATCTGGACCCAGCGCCAGATCTTCTGGCACATCAGTCAGGCGGGCTGCATCAATCTCTCCAATCTCTCAACCTCACAGCTTGGTTGCTCCACTTCCAACCCTAGCAAGGCTTCCCTCAATCTCTCATTCAGTTTGTGACATCATCCTCGCTTCGCACAAGTCTACTACCAGAAAGACTTATGCTAGCAAATGGAAGCGTTTCTCTGTTTGGGCAAGGGAAAAACAAGTTGACCCTTTTACAGCCCCTGTCCATACAGTCTTAGACTTTTTGGCAGAATTTTTTCAAATGGGATCTTCTTCAGCCACCATCAGAGTCCAGTTGGCAGCCATTGCGAATTTTCATGTTGGATTGTCAAAGACCGGCAGTATGCCACACAAACTTTGTAAAGCCTTTCTAAAAGGAACCCTCTTACTTAGGCCCCGGTAAAAAATCCTCCCCCACCATGGAACCTAAATTTGGTGCTGTCGTCTTTAATTCTCCCTCCCTTTGAACCTGCAGCTTCCTGTTCATTAAAGTTGCTCTCTTGGAAAACTCTGTTTTTAGTAGCCATCACTTCAGCGAGAAGGGTGTCAGAGCTTCAAGCCCTCTGTGTTCGCCCTCCTTACCTTGTTTTTCATAAAGATAAGAGTGTCACTTAGGACTAATCCGTCCTTTTTACCCAAAGTACTCTCTGAAAAAAATCTGAATCAGACCATCGATCTTCCTGTTTTCTTCCCTCTCTATACCAATAGGTTTGAACTGAAGTTACATTGTTTAGACATTCACCATCAATTACGCTTCTACCTGGACAGAACCAAGAAGACGAGGAAATCAGAACAGCTCTTCCTGTCTTACGCGGAAGGGAAACAAGGCCTACCAGTTTCCAAAGTAACTTTGTCCAGGTGGTTGACCTCTGTTATCACGTTGATTTACCAATTGAGGCATAAAGAGCTCCCTATTAAGCCCAGAGCTCATTCAACCACAGCATTAGCTTCTTCATTAGCCTTTAAGGCAAGATTGCCAATGGATTCCATTTGTGCAGCGGCCACATGGGCCTCTCCTCATACCTTCATTTCTCATTACAAGCTGGACATGGCTTCTAGAAGTAGGGCTGATTTTGGTTCCACTGTACTCAAGAGTTTGTTCCATTGAGCCACCAAGGACTAAGGTGCTAGGGACGCTGTCCCATCCAGCAAGAACGAAGGCGAGATTGACAACTTAACATTGAGAAGTTATGTACTTACCATAACGTTCCATGTTAGTTGTCTTCTTCTCGCATTCTTTCTTGTGTCCCACCCTCCATCCCCCTAGCCTGGACAGACCTAGAGTATTTTCTGAGATGTGTTATCATGAGAGTTATCTCCTTAGCTACCTCATTCCCTTTTTTGGTAACTCTTATAAGAGTTTTTTATACCTAGATGTATAGAGGTAGATATATATATATATATATATATATATATATATATATATATATATATATATATATATATATATATATATATATATATATATATATATATATTGTCTGTCATGGTGGGGACATGTATGTCCATAGTGTTAGCTATCAAACGAGATCTGGGTATATCACGCCTAGCATTATGGGACATAGGATAGCCTCGAGCCGGTAAAAATAGCTCTCGAGCTTTAGTAATAGGCCGAGTCGGAGCCGAGGATCGGCTCCGAACCCATCCAGCAAGAAAGAAGGCAAGAAGAAGACAACTAACATGGAACGTTATGGTAAGTACATAACTTCTCATTCTAGAACCCTTCTAGACTTCAGATCATCAGGCAGTGAATTCCATGTCACCCAGACCTTCTGTTAAAAAATACAAAGATCTTTTCCCACATACAGACTATTATTGATGAGAATTTCTGTAAGATGATGCAGTACAGTGACTTACTACTCAGCTTTAGCTAAAGCACAGCTCAAAATTCATTAGAACGTATACATTGTGCAATTATCTTATTGATTCTGTGAGTACAATCCAAATCTCCACCTTTCTTCTCCACAAGACAAATCTTTCATCTCCTCAGTGATCTATTTACCCTTCACTGAAGTCCTTCACTTTTTAATTTGTTAGTAGATGGGCTCCACATGTCATTATCAAATCCTACCCAGCTTCTAATCACACCACTATATTAGGCAATGCAACCTCTTTTACTAGATCCTATGTACATATTTAAACACAGCAGGTGACAGTATTAGCCCAAGATGTCATTTTTTTCACCATGACATTTGACAGATAAACCACTGATTCTCACATCCTTCTGGTATACAGCTGTGTTGATTTGTGAGCTTCTTAATTTATGTTTCACCTTTCTCTTCTTTTTGTAAATGGCTTCCATAATTGCCAATGTGCTAAATTAACAAACTGCTAATTTAACAGGTTGGCAATTATGTAATTGATTTACAAGTGTTTTCAATTTACCAATTAACTTTTTGGCAATTTTCCACTCGTCAGTGTAATTACATCCTGTTGTCACATGATAATTAATGCAGGACGATGAGGGGATATTTTTATAGAACTATTACATTTGGCAGGAGTTTTTATAAAGATATTGTTATTTAGAAACTTTGTTTTGTCACAAAAGAGTGCTCGAATGAAGATGCATGTAAACACTCTTATGGAAAAACAAAGCGGCACTTCAACACTCTGGTCTTTAAGTATGCTGTTAATTCTTTTATTATTATTATTATTATTATTATTATTATTATTATTAGCTCAGTTGCTCCTACTACTTCTGGAATTATGTGGTTGTCTTTATTTCTGATTGCTCTACTTTTGGCTTGCAGATCTTAGTATTTTATAAATTTATGTCTCTCACTATGCAGGACAGTGCCATTCATAGGTGTAACTATTTATTTAATTACTCAATTAATGATGCTTTTGTCTATTTTTCTTCAGCTT
The DNA here is from genome assembly GCF_019279795.1 of Protopterus annectens. NCBI lineage: Eukaryota > Metazoa > Chordata > Ceratodontiformes > Protopteridae > Protopterus > Protopterus annectens. Next base: position 284,400,098 of record NC_056735.1, on the reverse strand, counting down.
GGATACATATATCCTTAAGGGGTCATCTGCATATATTCCATGGGTCTCTACTACAGAAGGTTAAGGGTATTACATAGTGAAGACTCTAGTTTGGCTGGGTCTTTCTTAGGTTCACAAGTTCTAACTAAGCTTACTGGTAAAACAGACTATGAAAAAGCTCAATTACAGCACCCAGTACTGGTGGGAAAATAGCAGGTTACCTATTAAGTAGACTTTCTACACATATTCCTGGTGAAAATTTGTGATCACCCATCCAGTCATCCAGAGTAGTTTTAAAGGTTACTAGGGAAGTATATTCTGCTTGACCGCTAAGGGTGCCAATGCCAGAAATGGGTACACATTGCATTAGGTATCTGTCACACCATCTAGTCTTGTTGATAGGTTTAGGTCTCTACAATAAGTGTTTGCTCTACTACTTTTTCTATTTAGGTGAAGGAGTTCAAAGAGTGATGGGCCAGTCATAGCATGGAAAACTAAGCAGAATTCACTCCTGAGGAATCTGTATGACACTGAAAAGAGCGACATAGTCTTTAGACTGTCAGAGCAACTAAAGGTACCAATACTTGAATTCTTTTTGGTGAGGAAACATTAAGATCTCTCAAGGTGGCTGGTGAGGTACGTGCCGAACAGGGCATCATATTCAATGATGGGCCTAATAAGGGATGAATAATGTGGGATCATAACTTCTTTGGACCCTGAGAAAATGATTTTTTAACCATCATTACATTTTTACTACATTGTTTGTCTGCAAGACCTTTTTGCTCTTTGGTATGGATGTTATTTGGGAATGTTATAGCAGTCACTTTAATGTTTATGGGTCTTTTTCCAAAGTATGACTACACAATCCACATAGGCTTTACTAACAACCTCAGGAAAAATGGGAAAATATGTTGTGTATATAGTTAGTGAGAACTGGCTTTAATGACCTGAATGAACAAGTAAAGAGTTAAAAAATGTAAAGTCATTTGCTTTCAGAAGCCATGTAATGAAACATTGGTATGTCCTGGGGGGGCATTTGCAAATATTCCATATGCCCCCACCACAAGAGAGTGTACAGCAAAAATTATAGCTTGGCTTGATCTTTCTTATAGTTTTTTGGTTCTGGCTAGCATCAATTACTATGCCATACTCCTAATGTGTTTGCCAGAACTTATAAGTTTTTATACATATGTAGTCTATGCCTTAGATGGAAATTTACAAATGGATATTACATATATTGATTTTTCACAATTCTTCAACTCTACCAATTGCATGGCTCTCATAACACAATTGGTGTACCTGTATATATCAGTTCCACTTCCGTTTGTATCACAGATTCATACTGAGTAATCATATCTAGCCTAGGATATATAACTTGATATGTTTTTATGAAAATGGCATTCGATAAATCAAAGGGTGCCTCAAGGTTCTATCGTGGGAGTATATTTATTTAATTTTCAACTCACTGATTTGAACCTCAAAAATAGTGTATTCTTTAAAACTATATGATGCTAAGTAAAATGACCACATGCACAGAGGACACAGCAAAATTTCACAAAGCTTTATACAGCTTGTCAGACTGGGAAAAGAAGAAACAATGTAACGATGAATGTGAATACAATCAAATAACCAGTTTTGGAAATCAAAAGCTATGTAGTCAATATTCTATAAATAACTAACAGCTAGAAGGAATGCCTTCTTGGGACTTAAAAATTATGATGTTAATGGAGAAAACTGGAACTTGCGAAAATGCAGGTACAAAATACCAGGTGATGTCATTACGCATGATGTCGTGAAAATGCAAGTACAAAATACCAGGTGATGTCATTACGCATGATGTCGTGTTCTCTAAAACTGTTGGATGACTAGCCACAACTTTAAGAATATTGTGATGCCATGCCAAGAACTGCCCAATATGTTGAATGTCTGCAATCAATGAAAGCAAATGCAAGTCACACTGTATTATCGAAGGAGATTCTGTGTCACCTATGCAGTCATTGTTAACAAATGAGAATGCTTCTGCACGCTTCCAGACTCATTCTGATCCCCCACAAGTACTAGTTAGTGCCCTGAAAATGAAGGTGAAACTAGATGGCATTTCTGACACAAGTTGTAATTACCTGTCAGCTACTATCCCATTTGTCAAAAGCATTGACTGCTGCTACTTTATTACCTTGTGCTGCAGTCATTCCTGCATTAAACTAAAAACTGGGGTGCCAAACCTGTAACCATCATATTCTTACTATTTTTGTCTGTCAGTCAAGCTTGAAGGTACTAGGAAAAGAAAAATGTCATTGTACCTGTTGGCAGGTTCAAGTAAACTTTTGTCACATTACTTCCAGTTACAGGTAAACTAATGAGCTGATATAAAACAGCAACACAGTTCAAAGCAGTGAGGGCAACCATGTAAATCCAAGCTCAAAATTAAATGACACAAATCAATAATTCCAAAAATGTTGTCTTTATTGCATGCACATATGGCAAGCACTTTCACAGAATAGCTTCCTCAGACCATCAAAAACAGTATATCATCATTCAATTCATCCTTAAATACCCTAGTTAAAACAATTACGACATCACATGATATTAATAATTGATAGTCCTAACTTAAAGCAATACAGCTTAGAAAACACTTAACCAAACATATTACCATATATATATATATATATATATACATATATATATATATATATATATATATATATATATATATATATATATATATATATATATATATATATATATATATATATATCAAAAAAACTTTCTACATATAGAATAGAATATATGATAATAAAACTGAGTATAGAAATAAAAACACTAAGATTCTAAAAAAAGTTAAAAACACTGACTGCATGCTACAAAAATATAGCTAAACTAAAAAACTATTAATCTAACATGCATTCTCCTGGACTTAAGAAAGGGTCTAATAGAGGCCTTTTCATTCAGTCCCTTGCCTTTATTGGCCCTCAAAAGTATAATCCATTTAACCTCTCTCTCTTCAGTGATGTTCCTCATGTCTCCCCCACGTCGATTGGGTTTAATAACTTCCACTACCATAAATCTGAACACATGATCCTGGCTTGTTAAACTCACATGCTTAGCCAAGGCATTAGAGACCATACCAATTCTTATATTGTAGACGTGTTCTCTAATTTTATTTTTAAAAAGTCTATCTGCCTTCCCAATATAAAAAAAAAAGATTGGTCTGGTCTCTAATGCCTTGGCTTTTTCTTCCTATTAATGTTGTTAACAACCTCGTTTTCAACTTTGTCAAAAATAACATTATATCTAAAGGAATGCTGGTTAAAGTTTGCATCAATATATATATATATATATATATATATATATATATATATATGACTGTGGTGGTGGTACTGAGGTAGCATTGTCGCCTCACAGTAAGACGTTGTCCTGTTCGATTCTCAGCTAGAGCGTCTTCTGTGTGGAGACATGCGTGAATGGGTGTACCTTCGTTGAAGGTTGTGCGTCAGGGCCGGCAACTCGGCACGTAAAAATCTACTGCCAATCATTAGCGGACTGGAGTTCCGCTGTGGTGACCCCTAACCATGAAAAACCGAAAGACACAACAAATATATATATATATATATATATATATATATATATATATATCACGAACGGCACTTGGGCGACAGTCGACAGTCGAACATATAAGGTCGTAATCAAGGATGTCGAAGACAAAATAATCAATCTAGGAACGGTTTTAACATGGGTCGAGGTAGGTGTTCAGTATTATTCCCTACTACAAACATCTTCCCTACCTCGACCCATGTTAAAACCGTTCCTAGATTGATTATTATGTCTTTGACATCCATGTTTACGACCTTATACATTCGACTATCCGACTGTCGCCCAAGTGCCGTTCGCATTTTCAATAGTAAACCATATATATATAGTAATATGTTCGGTTAAGTGTTTTCTAAGCAGTATTGCTTTAAGTTAGGACTATCAATTATTAATGTCATATGATATCATAATTGTTTTAACTAGGGTATTTAAGGATGAATTGAATGATGATATACTGTTTTTGATGGTCTGAGGAAGCTATTCTGTGAAAGCGCTTACCGTATGTGCAACAAAGACAATGTTTTTGGAATTATTGATTTGCGACATTTAATTTTGAGCTTGGACTTACATGGTTGTCCTCACTGCTTTGAAATGTGTTGCTGTTTTATATTTTTTCTACAACTGCAGTGTGGCATTTGCTCCGGACAGTGTTGTTCTTTGTTTTAATGAGCTGATATTGTTTTCCCCCATTGCAACATGAACTCACATATTTTCATATATCTGGTAATAGAAGATGGGGCACTGTGCGCCCACAGCAGAATTATAAATAAAATGTTTATGGGAATAAGCCACTTTAGGACTATAGAAAAGCTTGTCATTAAGTGCTGTGTAATTAAAGCCAGTTATCAAAAATCTTTTATGACATACTCAATAATTTAGGAAGGCAGTATATTATTCTCATTAATGGCGTCATGACAAAAGATAACAGCCAGAAGCAGACTGCATACCACTCTTCCACTATCCAAAACCTGTCAGAATGTCATGACAGCAGCTAACAAAGTGCATTACTGCCACGACATTCTGAAAGCAAGGGAAAAACACTACCAAGGTCCAGTGTTCTCCATTATCACCAAATAGTACTTGCTGCATAACTTATTTTACTTGTATAACAACAATTTTGACAGTGCTACAAAAAATGGAATCTTTCAGGTACGTTTCAGTGATAAGATCTGGAATGTTCCAATGGTAACAGGATTGCACAGCTGCCAAAACTATGTTACTGCTATAACATTCTAAGCAGCACACAAACACACTGTCATGGTCCACTGTTCTCCAGTATCACCCGAATTACAACAGAAAGGATAATTACTTTTGGTAGTCATATTAATGATAACTGGGGACTAGAGATAACTGGATTATCAAAAAATTTATTAAATCTAACAACAAGTAAGCTATATATTTACTTACACAGTCTCATTAAGATGAAATTAGGGTATGGAAGACCCTTATGGTATATTTCAAATAAGAAAAACATTATAGAATATGGGAGAATATTCAGAGAATACGCACAAAGAAAATTACTAATTGAACAACCTTGCTATATCAGGGAAGGCTCAAAACACAAAATCTGTACTCGTTTTTCTACAGAAGGTACACAGGAGATTTGATTATAACCTAGAAGGACAGTAAGGATGCGCTGATATGTCTAAGACCTTCAGGAAAACCTGAAACTAACAGACAATGAAGAAACCCTAGAAATAGTGGGGTAGCAACTAACTGGCTTTGTGAGAGAGTGTACATTATTTGAATTCACTACCTGAAAACATGAGGCATAGTGAGACACTGACAGTTTAAAATCAGACTGCATGGCTCAAAGCAGTAGCTTGTTCATCTAGTGTCCGGTGTCATTCTCGATCTCACAAAAAACAGCCTTCTCATACTTGGAATTAAAGCAAAAACTCCTTTTGTTTATTTACACTGTAGCAAACTGCTTGCTGCAAAAATGTAACAAGTGGCTTGCTAATACAACACTGAAGCTTAGACCTGACAGCAAATGTATTAGGTGCATTCACTTCTGAATGCTTGTACTGAACTAGGCCTTACACAGAAAGCTAAAGCGCTTCAGAAAATGCAGTATTGTAGAGCACGCACACTGAAATCTTCCACCTGAGACAGCTGCCCTCTTCAATTCACCCTAACTGTACCTCTCAAATGACTTTTATGGTGAAAGTGGGTTCACTATTTAACTGGCAGGTGATAATGAACTCATTGTTTTTGCCTGAAGAATTATTAAGAGTATTATAATTATAAAAAATCAAATTAGAAAACACAGAAATATAATGTGGTAAATTTCTGTAAAGGTAAATGCACGTGATAACGAGGAAAGGTACTTTGGAGAAACACAATGTTATTAGAATTACTTTGGGGGAATATTTCAATCATGGTACAATTGATAAAAAATGAAGCTACAATATGGACTAAACAATACAGCATCAAGTCGCTGTGAAAATTGTTCAAAAGCATTGATATGTTAGAATTACTTATTAAATGTGTGTGGCTTAAAAAATCTGAATATGTATGTTCTTAAGTAAAGTAAATGACTATGGATACAGCTCACCTCTTAACTGTCCAATAATAAGCTCATAATATTGCTATGACCCTCCTAGCATCAGTGATATATTAAACGATAACTGTTCCCACAGACTAAAAAAACATGTTTATTTCATCATGGTTTGGAGTTTACTACATTTTAAAATAGGACTATTTACATGTTTTTAAATATTTGTATAAGTAATTTCTGAGTCTAACCACATGGGGTCTGGCATCTTGAAGTAATTCTGATTGTTTAACCTGCCTCTAGGTATCCCACAATGCAGTGCTTGTCTGTAAAAATTACATCATGCAGGCCTCTTTCTTCCTAAAGTTCCTGTCACTGCATTGATTTTACATGCAAACAGTGCTGTCTTTCAGTCAGTTTTAAGTAACATTTCATGCCATTCAATTATTACTTAAAACATCAAGCAGTGCAAATGACATAGAACAGACTTTCAAAGTGCTTTTTACTGCTGCTTCTTTTTAGAATGGCTAAACTGCAGTCTTTTGTGAAACCTGAATTGTACTACTTTGACTCATCTGCCATCCCACTTCACACCTAACTTCACCCACTGTCAAAGTGTTAAGGGTAATTTGAGCTGTTACCTACTGTGATTGACAGCTCACACAAGAGACTTGACTCGTGTACTGATTTCTTGTTCTAGCCTTTACTTCTTTATGGGTAGGGGAAGGACCAGGTAGCTGTGACATCACAGCATGGGTAGGTGTTTAGGATGGTCAGGGTGATGTCAGTATGGGGAGGGAATTGGGCAGAAAACTACCTATATTCAATGGCCTTGATGACATCAATGAATTGAAGACTGCAGCAAGCTTTTCCAGGGCAGGATAAGAGTTTTTTGAAAGTGAAACCACTACAGTACAGTAAGGTACAGTTCTAGTGGAGAGAAATAGTCAATTTAAAATATTTTAAATGCTGTATTGTTGTTTATTCATAACAGGGACAGTAAATAGGGAGAAAAGGACAGAGAAGTTGAGCATTTAATAACAGAATCCTGTTGTTGCCCTTTTAGAAAAAGATGGTTGATAATAATCAACAAATAATGACATTCATTACAGTTACAGACTTTTTTTACTTTAGAAAATATGTGTTAATCCATGTACTCTTACTTTGTCAGCTTTCTTAATCAGTGCTGGTTCTTATTCTGACAGATCGAGAATGAAGATGAAAATGAAAAGTATGGTTAAGATAGTTATTAATGACAGGGCTTAAACTGGATGAGAACAGGACAGGGGAGTGGGCCCAACTCAGGAGAAGCAAAGAACAACCAGTTCATACACAATCCTGAAATTACTTACCCATAATATAATACAAAGAGTCTTTTCTGGAAAGAATAAAACAGACAAAGGTTGGTAAAAAGAGCAGCAGTAAATAAAGCCAAACACAATAGACATCAGTCCTTTTAATAAAAAATTATAATTAAAAAGAAACTTCAGAAGAATGGGGTGAATTCATAATGGACCTTGAGGTGACATTTTTGAATTCACAGAGAGCCCTATTATGGTGCTCTTACACAAAAATGTGCAGCAACACAGGAGGCTGTCTCCATGGCCATGCTAGATACTAATGAGGCAGTTCCTGGAGGGAAGGCATATGATAGTCGGCTATGTGCTCACTTACCACCCAGAACTGCCTCAGGGAAGGCATCTACATACCGAGTGATTCATAGAATTGCGAGGCTGTGTACATTAGCAAAGATGCTCCTTGCACCTTGCAGTAGTGGACACATCCAAAAGGCAGTGTTCATCCATCACATTAGGGGTAAGTACTGGGGGGTTTAGTGACAAAGGAGGGTTAGGAGGTGTATGTGTGAGTGTGTGTCTGTCTGGGAGGTAGTGGTAGGGGAGCTAGTCCAGGGGGAAATTACATACCTGTGTGAGTCTGTCTGTGTGCTTGGCAAGGTTGAGGTGATTGTCATACTGCCAAACCCTTGACTAATGAGTGGAGGCTACAACATGGGGGGCAACTAGCCACAAGGAATAACTTTTTATACTTGTGCCTCATAGGCATTTAAATAGTACAGGAATCAGGGTGGGGGGTAATACTAGCCACCAGGGATAACTCTTTCTATACATGTCTGAGCAACACTTAAACAGTACAGGGATTGTAGGTAGGCGGAACCACTAGCAACCACGAATAACTCTATATACGCATGCCTGAGAGGCCCATAAACACAACGTGGCCAAGGAGGACATTAGACACCAAAGATACTCAGAATATGGTGTGCCTTAAAGTCACATATGTATAAAAAAGAAGGCGAGAACAACTAGACACCAGGGGTAAAATGTAAAGAAGTGAAAGAATTAAGCCAAGTACATGGGGCGGGGGGGTTTGAACATAGCACCTTTGATATGCAAAAACTCTGCAATAGCGAGCTGTGTTGACAAGTTAGTGCAATAGACTTTTTTAATATATACTGAGGATCTTGGTCATTATGCAATCTCTGCAACAGTTTGTGATGTATGTGGAAGTGGAAATGTTAAACACACCTCTCAACATCATAGCACAAACAGTGAGGCTTTGCATTAACATGCATTTACTGAAGGATACAAAGTGGGAAACTTGAATATCTAGTACTATGTACTGATTGTAATTTTCCGTGAATTACCTGGGCAGGGGAAAAGGAGACTTTGTAGACAATCTGACAATAGGTACAGGTATAGGTACGTGGTGTGTGTGTGTGTGTGTGTGTGTGTGTGTGTGTGTGTGTGTGTGTGTGTGTGTGTGTGTATGGCAGAATGACAGAGGGGGAAAGGTGCCTGTACTTACATGATGTGGCTGTCACTGTTAACTACTACAGGAAGTGCTGATCTGGACTCTACAGTAGTTAACTTTGGCTGATAACCAGTTTTAACATGCCAGCCTTTTTGCCATCTTTCTGTTTAAAAAACTCTGCCTTGAATGTTTTTTTTAATTTCACCTCAGTGTTCTGATCATTACATAACATTAACAGTAAACTGAGAATCAAATGAATGCAGGAATTTTAAACAACAGCTTTGATCCATGACAAAATAAGTAGACAGAAGTAGAAACATTTGACTTCTGAAATCATTGTGTGTGCAATTTATAAAACCACTACATGCTACAATGCACATCTTTTCATTTTATGAAGTATGAAGTGAATATTTTTATCTATAAAATATTTGGATTCTCAACTCTCAAGAGATAAGGCAGAACTATTGTTAGTAAAACAACATTAACTAAAGGTCTTGCCCCATGACTACAAGTCATTCTATTTGACTTGTAGCCACATGGCTTGATGTATGTGACATGGCAGAAACATCAGATCAGATATCTGAAAAATCAAACAGCATATTACATTTTCAGATTTATTTATTTATTTATTTTTATTTAACACTTGTTTACTGGGAAAGTCCGACTGGGACAGAACCCATGTTCAGGAGACGCCCAGGCAAAACCCTCCAGATGCATATCTTTGGAATGTAGGATGAAACCAGAGCACCCAAAGGAAACCCACACAAACGCAAGGTGGGCATGCAGACTCCGTACAGAAGGCACCCCAGCTGAGAATCAAACCAGAGAACCTGAACCTGTTGCTGTGAGGTGACAATGCTAATCGCTGCACCACTATGCCAGTAGATGTTATGCTCAGTCATTGTAATGCTACTAAATGACTACATATGCTGAATTATGTTTCACCATTCTTCAGATACAGTTATTAAAGGGACAATGGAAAACATTTTTTTCAACATTCAAGACTGTTTCTTAAGCCAGCCAAAGAACATGACTTATTAAGAATGGCTTCCAGAAAACTAAAAGTGAAATGCAATATATACACTGTGACAAAATTAGTGCGACAGTTATTTACAAGCTGCACTGTTTCAAGCAAATTAAACAAATATTAAAGTAAATCTGGGTGCCTGAAACTTGTTAAGCCTGAGTTTTACATCTTATTCTACAGCAAAACAGTGTAAGACAAAGAAAGGAGCTCAATGTTGAAATTTAAGGTATGCAAATATGATTTGTGGAAAAAAAATCCATTGGCAAATTGCAACTCATAAAATAATATTAACTTGCGGAGAAGCTATTTGTCCCTAGCAAATATCTGTTGCATTGTCCATACTTCAAATGGGAAAGCAATGAATTTTGGCTCCATGGAGCAGGACATACTGAAATCTTGTCTTTTTACTGACATCTCTACAACTAATCACACAGCAAAGCCTGCTGGAAAAATAAAACCTTAGCAGTATTCAACTTAGAAATAGGTGATAGCTCATCATTTATTTCTGAAATGAAGTTTCAATGCTAAAATTCTAAATAGGTAAAAACATTTCTGAAAGAAGTTTAAATGTTAATGCAACAGTAACTGGAATGAAAACCAATATGATTACTCCTTCACAGACCATTTACTGTGTCTTCAGCACTGATACATTTATGATATTGTTGTTGGACTACTAATCAAAATTTTCATTTTTTTATCACTACATCTTATTTACTAATCAGCTGATAACTTATTTGCATGGGTTAAACTTTTTATCACATCATTAACATTGCGCCATATCATTTGGAAAAACAACACAAAAATGGTGTGAGCTGTCTCTGAATGACTAACAATTATATCAGACTGCATGCCTGTTGGGATAAGTAGATCTCTTCAGCATGTACTGCTAAATGTTTTAAGCTAAAAAATCCTTTAATCTTAACTGTTACATTATTAATGGGGTATATTATTGGTAACCATTTAGTAGCATATAACATTTACCCTTACAACATCATGTTACACAGTGCTGGCCTGAGCTGAATGATGAATAAATCTGGCACCTTTATTTTTTTTTAAACATTTTAGTTCTCTAAAACAATCTTTATCTATCTATCTAAATGTTTCAAAAACATTAAATTAAATATGACATTAAGTCACAATAAGGTGTATCATGATCAAATACTTAAAGAAAAAATCAGTGACAGCAGCTTTCTGTCAGAAGGGCAAGACCTATAAATACGAGTCTCACAATTCTGAAAACATAAGTCCAATTTCACTTAAATACAGTGACTACTGAAACTCACTACAAACAGATTAAAGAATTCTTTGCAGGGAGGCTTCATCCAATCCCACCATCTGTTTCAGGTACAAGTCCCAACACCTCTATACTTGTATATACACTAACAATACAGTATTTCAGAGCAAGGGGGGGTCCAAAATACTGCAATTTAGTACTCAGAATACATTCCTCTAATCGTACTTAATGTTTTACTCTTTCAGTAATCACATTTGTGGTCTTTGGGCATCACAACATGTGCTCCTTTATTCTCTGAAATTGAAATTCAGTGGAAAAAAACTCATATAATACAAAACAAACAGCTTCTGTGGTAAGGCAAAGCACTCTACACCCCCATGAAAGGGAGATCCTCCCTGCACCCTCCTTACTAACATTATTAAAGCTACTCTAACATTGCCACATAATGGGGAAAGGTTTATATGTTCATTCTCCCAAGAAATAAACAAAATATTTAGTACATCCTCCAGAAACCTAGACCAGCTCTTTGGTGGATCTAAAACAGAAAACTACACCTCCCATCTAACCCCACCTGAGATAATGCATAATGGATAATCATAGCTTATTACAGGCCAAAGCTGTAGGCAAATCAAGTCTCCATTATGAAGCTTCACATATAAAGTCAACAACTAAGACAGGTTTATTGTAAATAGGTCTTTTACTCGTGCACATCATCCTACAGAGAACCACTTAGGAGTGAGTCCTTGCCACTGACCTGTTGCATTTCATACAGCTCAAAGCTAATAATAGGAATCATGGACTGATGCTCAGAGGTTTTTCATAACAAAGGTCATTGGGAGGCTCTCTGCTTGATGTCTTTTCTAAACTCCCAAGCAACAACATATGTTAAAGGCTGTATTTGGGAAAGAAGAGGGACAAAAAGTAGAAAGCCAAATTAAGAGGACCCTATCAGAAAACACAAAACTAAAACAAAAACAATCACTTGAAGCAGCTACAACTACAGTACAACCACAAGGCCATAAGCAAGGTATTAAAAAAAAATAGAAATTATCAATTTATACAGCAGTGCACCAAAATCTGAAATAGCCCCTTTCCACTGAAAAGTGTAGAATTGTATTTAAGTCCATGCAGTTCCTTAAAACAGGGGTTGCAGGGATAACAATTAGTGAATAGGTACTAACATTCCTCCAACTGAAAAGGCATTCAAAGATGATTTAATTTTGCTTATCTTAAGCAACCACATGTATTAAGTGTGGTTCAGTGTGGAAAAGGCATATCTGATTATTCAGATCAGAGCAATATTGCAGAAAATTGGAAAATGTGGTATAACATTTGAATATGAGCTCTCACAAGAGACAAAGATATGTTTAGGTCCTACTTATAGAAATGAAGACTAATCAAGGATGCAGTCAGCAGTCCTGGAATTGTGTAGCAACAGGTCATGCAGTTAGCATGCAGAATAAGGTTTATAATTTGTTAAAAGTTGTTTGATACAATCTACGGTTTTAAACCCTCAGCCTTCATTTGCCTACTCAGTGACACTGAGCAAGTCACTTGAACAGACTTCTCTGCTGAGTCAGAAAATTGCCCATGTGAACCGATGCTCTACACTGATTACAAATACAAATAAATAATAAATAAATAAATAAACTTCCAGAAGCTCTGATGACAGCACAGATGACCCAAGCTCAATTAGTGGCTCAGGAAGCGTAATGGTGTGGCAATGGGAGGTTGGGTGTGCCTATCCTACTGGGAAGGATGTGCTAGGGTGGATCCTCTCACGGAATTCTGGTGGAAACTGGGGTGGTTCAGAAGAAAAATCAGTGTGCTAATGGCACAGGGAAGCTAAGAAGGTATTGTTGCTGTTTCCTGGCAGGCACAACCACAGTCATACCTCATGATGGTACATGCAGTATACAGATGCGTGATGTGTCATCACTGATGTGTGGATTAGGCTAGTGAAAAAATTCCTTACTAGATGCAATATGACTGTGTCCTGCTTGTCCTATCCTGAACTGCAGTGCTCATAGGTGCATAAACCCAGAACACTAACATGGAAGGAATTCCATGCACGGGAGCCGGTAATACAAAATGAAAGAAAAGTACCAGTACCTCTGAGGAATAAACTTGAACAGAAACTGCAGTGAATGGAATGCATCAGTAAGACACAGATGCAGTGAACAGAATGGTTGAATGATAGGTTTAAAAGTGTAAACCAATACAAAGTCACATTGTATTGATATACAAAAGCTATTAAAAAGACATGATTACTCACTGCCTACAGTAAATACGTCTCATGTGTGCCAAACACTATATTTTTTTTCAGCATGAGATGTAAAGCAGAAATTTGGGTAGATAAGCCTAAATGAAAAAGCTCTAAATTGCACAGATTTAATACACTACTGTAAAAGTACTTATTCCTAAGTCTCCTATTTGGTATTTTAGCAGCAATGGAGGTACTCCAAAGAGCTGTTGCAGAGATAACTAAGGGCTTGAAAAATTACAAAAATTACTGACAGTGTCTTATTTTGGGATCAGACAAGAAGAGGACATAATAACAAAATTAAGGCAGCATAATTTATTTTATTATTTGTTTACCAGGAAAGTCCATCTTGGAACAAAGCCAATTTTCAGAGAAGGCCTGGGGAGAAACACTCCAGACACATGTCTTTGTAATGTGGGAGGAAACCCACATGAACGCAGGGAGGACATGCAGACTTCGCACAGAAGGCACCCCAGCCAGAAATCAAACCAGAGAACCTCTTGCTTTGAGGCGACAACACAACCACTGCACCACAGTGCCATCCAAAAAGTTGCAAATCTGAAGCATATGAATCATATTCTAATGACAGATGACAAAAGCCTGATACAGAAAAAGTGAAAACAATTTTGCAAATGCCAAAACCAGCAGGCATGGAAGAATTACAGAGGTATCTATGAATGATATAGCATCTTGCAATGTTTGTACCCATTATGTCTGAAATGGCTATGCCTCTAAGAAAGCAGTCAGAGCAAGAAGCAGTCTGAAAATGGATTTATAGACAAGTTTAAAAATGCTCAAGACACTAATTAAGTATGTACCAGAGTAAAATGGTATGATGTGAATAAACCAGCAGTCTTGCAAACAAATACCAGTTAGAATGGTATGGAAACTGCTCCTTCAAAATAAGAAAATAGACCAGTAGTATCTAGACCAAGAACATTAACAGATGCAAGAAATGGACATTTTCCAGCAGAAAAGAAACTGTTAACCATAGTGTACAAATGTGAAAAATTCCATTATCATGTCTATGGTAAACAAGGTTACATGGGAAAAAGGCTGTAAACCCTTGTAAACCATATTCAGAAAATTTTAGGACATGGCAGGTCCAAGAATGCAAAGGTTGATGTTAATTTACAGAAGTACAACATGAAAGTAAAATGCAGACCAAACAAGGAAATAAGCACAACAGCTATACTAAATAAATTATATTTACCAGAGCAGCATGACGCATTGTTAGAATAAGAATTAGAGATTCTTTCCGAGTAATTCCACATTTAGTAATGACAAAAGAAAACACAAATGAATTTCAGAGAGGTAATGACACTGACTTTGATGTTAAGCTTTTGATAAAAAGTTAGCAATGAGAGGATGACCTAAGCAAAATTTATCTGTAAGGAAAGAAATTCAGTCTTGCTTTACTTCCAAAAAAGTAATAAATTATTTTGTTCTCGTACAGTGCGATGAGTATGCTTATTCTTCAGTCATATGGGATACAACTTTCCTTCCATACTGCTATGAGTACCCTCAGGAGCCATTTCTCCCATGTCTCACCCAGCATCTTTATCATATCTGCTGTGACCTCCTCATCTGAGCTTCTGCTTTCCATGAATTCATTTTCCTTAGTGCTGTTCTTACTTCTTCTATGGTGGGCTCCTCTTCATCTCTCATTGTAAGCTGAGTCTGAGGCACTATGGCTTCTGTGGGGTTTTCTTCATTCAGAAGCTGCTGGAAGCACTCCTTCCATTTGCCTTTGATGTCCTGTGGACTGGTGGCCAGGTTGTTGCTTGCATCCATTATGAAGGGTGTCTGACCATCTTCTTTATCTTTCTGTCTTTGTCTTGATACCAGATATAGTGTGTTTTGTGCCACCTACTGAGTCACTTTTCAGAAGCTGTTTGAGTGCCTCTGATGGTTGTTCTTCGCTATTGCAACTCCTTTCTTAGCCTCTTTACTAGCCATCCAGTATTCCTTCCAAGCCTGGTCCATCTTTTCTCTACCTCCAACTTTTTCCTGCATTCCTTCTTTCTTCTGATGATTTCCAGGACTTCTGCATTCCATCAACAGCTTTTCTTATGTACCATACTTCCATACCTGGCTCAGCCAGAAATCTGTTCTGTAGTCCTCACACATGCTGTTTGAGACACTGTTATTCTTCTTCAATTCCAATTATTTCCTCCTCTTCTTGGGGTGCTACAGCCCTAAGTAATTCCTTGAACTGTTGTGCTTTCTTTCCAGTCAACTTCCAGGTCTTCAGCCTGGTATCTGTTGACCCTAGAGCTTTTTCTGACCACTGACTGCAGCTGATTTTGGCAACCAGTGGTATATGCTGTGGGCCGACTGTTTCACTGGAGATGACTTTGCAGTCACTGATTCTTCTCCAATGCCCTTTCCTTACCAGGAGGAAGTCTACCTGAGTTGCATGTGGGTCACTGGTATCTTGTGACTGCCTCTCTTTCTGAACCATGTGTTGGCTACTATCAAGCCACGTGGCCTCTCTTTCTTTATTCCTGTTGCCTCACCCATGTGGACCCAGGCAGTCCTCATATCCTGTTCTATCTGCTCCAATGTGTGCATTCAGGTCACCCATTATCAATTCCAATCCATGTTGTCCTGCTTTATCTAGTAGGTCCTGCAACTGCTGTCTGAATGCACTTCTCTTCTCTTCTCTTCTCTTCTCTGTCGCAACCCTGCTGTGGTGCATAGGTTGAGATTATGAATACTGTACTATCATTAGGCTGGGGTCTGATTGCTATGAGTCTGCTACTAATTCTGATGAGATCTCTCACACTCGCACCACAAATCCCACATACTTTCTAGCCTGTCCTCTTCCTCCTGGGTAGTAGACTCTGGATCCCAAGACAACTCTGGATCCCAAGCCAAGTGGCTTTGCTGCATTTTGGATACATAAAATGTCCAGCCTCCTCCATACCATCATGGCATCCACTTCCAAGCTCCATCCTGTCAGAGAAACTACACTGAGTTTAGAAATTTTTAGTTCATGTTTAGCAGGTTGATTGGTTTTACGTCCAGTTTTCATTCAAAACAGCTATCCCACGTAACCTAAGCTGGGAACTGGACATCGGCTGGCCAGTAGCTTATCAACCCAGGGCTGCTGGGCTTTCTGGTAGGCACACACTGGCCAACAGAGGCACATACACAGCTCCCACCATTAGCATAGGTCCCTGGTGTAGGTCAGTATAGGCCAAGTCCCCAACTCACTTATCACCAGCAAATACCCATGCCCATTGGCTATATTACTCAACATGACCAAATCACCTAGGGCCATATTTTACACCATTGATTGGCTAACCGTGCCACAGTGTGCAGTCTGTGATCTGTGTTCTCCTGTCTTGAGGATACTGTGCACCACAGTAGATGCTCAAACTGGTAGGCCTATACAACTCTTCTCTCTATAGGACACCATGTAGAGACTATGCTGCTTCCCACAGCTCCATTCACTGGTGGGTTTGAAATGGAAACACTCAGTATGTTTTTTGGAGGTGGGAGGAACCCCACAGAGACACAGAGAGAACATGCAAACTCCAAACAAGCATTGTTTGTAGCTCAGGATCAAATCTTGCACCTTGTGAACGTGAGATGAAGACCTTAAACATTACGTTCCCTGATCTCCAGTGATGATGATGATGATGATGATGATACATGCTAATGCATAGCTACAGATATCTGCATATCATGTGGTCACATTCCTTCCACTAGAAAGCAGGGTGAATAAATACTTCACTGTGACTCCAAGCTCTAGTAGTGTTTGTGTTGTTTATGGAGCATTATGACAAAAATCTAGATGTAACACTTCTATTCCAGTCATTACATGATAATGGATGCAAGCCCGATCCCTCACAAGTTGAGGAAAGGAAGGCAGCATGTTGAGAAGCTAGAGACCATCTCAGTATGGGCTTTGTGAGGGGGTGGAATTTGCTAATGCATGATCCCTCACTGCTTTCTTCTCTTGTCTGTTCAACCATGGCTCCAGATCATGCAAGAGACTCCCCTGCTCATTTCTTTACTGGACAGCCTTGAGGGCTACTGTCTACCTTCAGGTGTTTAATGCCTCCAGCTTTTCCTGCCTTCCTCTGTGGGTGGCTTGTCTTGAAGGTCTGGCACTTGTGACACTTCCTCGTATTATGTACCTCACTAGGGTAGTACAAACCATGCCAGCGCATGGTATGGCTTGTGGTCTGATTACCACATCAACACTTTTAAGATTTCAGCACTTGGAGTATCAAATGCAGGAATGTTACAATAATGTACATTAAAACTGAGATCTATACTGTAGAAGCAGCAGAAAAGGACAGGGAAGCTCTTGGCTGGGCATATCTGCCTACCTAGTGCCTGATGCCATGACATACAGGAGAAAGATGAGCACCCCACACACACAAACAGACACATATGCATGCACACCCACACCCACAAGCATACACACACACACACACACAGGCATAGAAGCTACTGAAAAGTCAAAACTGTGCTAAGCTAAGGGTATCAGATAAAAGAATTACAACAGTTAACGCTGCAGACACCCATCGGACACAGATCTACAAGACAGAGTTATCACAGATAAATGTATCTTGTAGATCTGTGTCTGATGGGTGTCTGCAGTGGACACAGATCTACAAGATACAGTTATCACAGATAACCTTCAATGTCCCTATTTTTTTAGGAAAAAAACACTTTATACTGACCACAGCATTTCTTTGCAGATACTAAATGGAGACTGAAGCATTCATTGAAACACAGATTCTGCATGGACATAAAAGGTGCTTGGCCCATTTATCCTCTCCAATTGTATTACTTTCTGTACATGCTGAAAACTATAGTTGCTTATTTTATTTTCATCAAAATGATTCAGAAATGGTGTATTCTAAACTGACTAAAATATGCAATTTGTTCAGTGCCAGGCAGAATCAGATGCAAAATCTCCAATAAATCACTGAAGCATTACCTTCTGGAGGATGCCTAGCAACAGTGCAACAGATGTTAATCAAGACAGCAAGTAAGGTCACAAGGTAGAATCTAGCTATCACTACTGGCATACAAATCATGTTTATACCAACCACAGTTTTAAACTAGATATAGCCAAAATAAGGGAAAAAAACGAATCTATGACTAGCCAGATAGGACACACACTCTCTCGCTCTCTTATATACACAAATACACACAAATACACACACACACACACACACACACACACACACACACACACACACACACACACACACATAACAGCTGTCATATACTACATATGCAAAATGCGTTGGATCACATCTAAATGCAGCATTCTGTTCAACCTCAACTAAGCAGATGCCAGTAACAGCAAAGAGCATCTTCCATGGAGAACTGTATTCTTGGATACATCAGGGAATCAATCAAATTAATGAATACAGATTCCATCCACAAGTAAAAGCCAGATTAAAAATGCCATGAGCAAACATAACAGTATTCAAAATTTACAAAGTACAAATACATGAACAGGTCTGTAAACCTTATTAGGCGTAATCTACAAAATAACTGTAAATAACTGTCTCATAAGGCAAAAAATAGCTTTTAATTAACAATGTACTTTCTTGCACTTTTTAGTAAGAGGACCCCTTGCACTTTTCATTAAACCTTACTAAGCGCAAAGGTAATTTTGCTGAAATGTAAAACTGTAAACAATACTTTGCCTAATATGCACATTCTAGCAAAGTCATTTAGATCTGCTAGTATAAAATACCCTGTTAGGCTGCAAAAAAAAAAATGAATGCCAGGATTAGCAGACTATATTAATACCTTCTTTAGGAAGAAATATAACAGCGAAATCCCCTTAAGAATTGTTAACAGCAAAACTATCCATAGTGTTCAGAAGGGGCTACCACCAGTAGTAAGCTCTAACATGCCCATTTTTCTGTTAACAGTAGCCCTTTCCAATTCGTATTTAGCCCTACCATAGTGATTCTACATGGTCTGTAGAATCACTGGAGTGGCTCTCTAGAATCACTGGAGTGGCGGACCCCACAACTTACATCGGTGTTAATGAGACATTAAAGGGGAGTGGCATATAATTACGAATGCATATAATTATGAATCATGTGCTGCTCTCCAGAAAGGCCTGTAGTAAGGAATTTATGTAACCAAACTATTCATAGAATTGCTGGGCTGTGGTGTAAATTAACATGGCCAGGCACATTAATTAACATGTCCAAAATGTCACATTCACAAATCACTTTCACTGGGAGATATCAAGTTAGTAACAGGGAGTTTTGAGGAGAGGTAGTGTGTGTGTGTGTGTGTGTGTGTGTGTGTGTGTGTGTGTGTGTGTGTGTGTGTGTTTGTTGCTGCATCTGTGCATGTCTCTAAAAGTATGTATATTTTATGTTAGACGAATGAGTTTCTGTGTGTGTGTGTGTGTGTGTGTGTGTGTGTGTGTGTGTGTGTGTGTGTGTGTGTGTGTGTGTGTGTGTGTGTCTGTGTGTGTGTGTGTGTGTGTGTGTGTGTGTGTGTGTGTACACTTGTGAATGGGCAAGTGTCTCAGTGAGGGGTGGGGGGGTTCTGATCTATGGTAAGTGTGTGTGTGTGTATATGTGTGTGTGTGTATATGTGTGTGTGTGTGTGTGTGTGTGTGTGTGTGTGTGTGTGTGTGTGTGTGTGTGTGTGTGTGTGTGTGTGTGTGTGTGCGTGGCTGCCTAACAAGCAAGCCTGAAATACTGGAGGGGAACACTAGATACCAGGGACTTTTAAATATTACTCTAAGTCACATAAAAAGTTAAAATAATGACACATTTTGCTGCATAAAAGCAAAAGTGTCACTCTCTAAATATCACTGCAAGGCATGTACACAGTTAATAGAAAGTACAGTTGTGTAAAATCTTACCATAAAAGTAGATATTCTTCTCTTCACTGTTGCAGTATTCATTACATTAGGGATCCCCTGCCAAAGGCAGCCCCACATCCGGCCAGTATACCAAAGCCTTTAGGTTGTTTTAAGGTACACCGTATGTCACAGTATGCTCCTTGCATAGTGTAGGGCATAAAGGCGATGTCCAGACGTACCATCCTCAGAACTAACAGCCCAAGTAGTAACGCCAGTCCGAGGAGTACAGAGGTAATCAGTACACTTAGAAAAGGACCAGGGGTGGAGGGAGGGAGTGAATACTGCAACAGTGAAGACAAGGACATCTACCATTCTGGTAAGGTTTTACACAACTGCACTATGTCCTTCCATTTCACTGTTTCAGTATTCATTACAGTAGGGAGAGTGCCAAAGCTCAGGAAGAAACTTGGGAGGAGGTAGAACCAGCAGAGCCCTCTAAGAAGCCATGACGGATGGCCCTGCCAAAACTAGCTCTAGCTATGGAAATTCCATCCAACTTGTAGTGCTTGGTAAATGTATGCACAGAAGTCCAGGTGGCTGCAAACCCTTGAAAAAGGCACCAGAAAAAAACACAGCTCTAGTAGAATGAGCCTTAACAGAAGAAGGAAGGCTCTTACCATGAAAGGAATAACAAAAAGAAATGGTTTTAGAATTCCAAGAAGAAATAGTTTACTTGGACACAGCCAATCCTAAGGACCTATGATGAAAGGAAACAAAGAGCTGATCAGATTTACGAAAATTCTTAGTCTTACCTACATAAAATATGAGTTGTCTATGCACATCCAAAGTGTGCAGCACCTTCTCACTTTCAGATTGCAGAGAAGGGGAAAAAGGTGGGCAAATGAACAGACTGATTAAGGGACAACTCATTCACCACTTTGGGCATAAAAGAAAGATTAGTATGAAGGGACACCCTGTCCTTATGAAAAACCAAAAAAGGAGGATAAGCCATAAGGGCTTGAAGCTCAGACACCTGTCTGGCAGAAGTGAGGGGTAACAAAGGTACAGTCTTCCAAGAAAAATGTTGCAAGGAAGCTGAATTTGCAGGCTCAAAAGGAACCTATGTCAATTCTTCTAAAACAAAATTAAGATCCCAGTGAGGAGGAAAAGGCTTCCTGGAAGGCCTAATATGTAGGACACCTTTAAGAAATTGTTTGGCTTCAAATTGAGAAGCCAAAGGGATGATAAAGACAGACAAGCAGAAACATCTGATGAGTGGGCCTTTACAGAAGAATAAGCCGACCCAGCATTGAGCAGCTCACACAGGTAAGAAAGAACCAAAGGAACATCGACAGAAAGTGGATCCAGGTTACAAGAAAGCCACCAAACAGAAAACCTCTTCCATTTGGATAAGCAGGATTTTCTAATATTGGGTTTCCTGGCCTCCTGCAGGACCCCAAGCACATCCTCAGGGGGAAAAAAGCTGTCTCTATGGAATCAAAATCCTATCACCCACAGTGTCAGTTGAAGAAAGGACAGGTGGAATGGATGAGAGATCCCTTGTCTTGTGTGAGTAGATCCATATTGTGAGGTAACATGTGATGACTGCCCTTGGCTAAATGCAGAAGAGAGAACCAATGCTGTCTCAGCAAAAGGGAGTCACCAGCAAGATTTTGGGAGCATCATGTTGAATCCAGGGCTTTTGGGATGATGGGAAGGGGTGGGAAGCATAATGAAACATCCCCTTCTAGGAAAAAAGATAGGGTGTCCACCTTCCAAACCAGAGGACCTGGGACACTGGCACAAAACAGAAGTTGTTTCTATTCAGATGGGAGGCAAAAAGATCCATTTGAGGAGTACCCCACTCATGGATAATGTCCAGAAACACATCTTTGTGAAGCATCAATTATGGGATTGTGTTATGGACATGCTCAGAGAGTCTGCCACAAAGTTTTGACCTGAAGGAATGTACACTGCCTGAAGAGTCACTCGGTACAGGATAACTAGTTCCCACACAAGGATTGCCAACCAGCAAAGAAGATAAAACCTGGTCATTCTCAGTCTGTTGACATACCACATCACTGTGGTATTGTCTGTAAACACCTTGAGAGGTCCTGGGGAGAAAAGAGGTTGAAAGGCCTGAACAGCCAGCAGAACTCTCATCTCCTTGACATTGATGTGATCTTTCTGTTGATGAAGCGACCAGACTCCCTGCACCTTTAGAGAGCCGAAAGCTGCTCCTCATCCTGCTTCTGAAGTGTCTGTGAACAGATCCTGAGAGGGAAGAGGTGGATGAAATGGGAGCCCTTGATAGAGAGTCGGCTACTGAATCCACCACTGAAGTTCCTGCTTGAGAAATGGAAGAAGAGGAACTAAACACTCGAGGGGATGAGAATGCTGAAGCCAAACTGACTATAGAAACCACTGAAGTTTTCTCATGTGGAGTTTGGCAAAACGGCAGAAGCCATGAGTCCCATGGCTCTCAGAAATTCCCTTGCTGTTATAGAGTCCACTGTTAGAAGGGATTGTGAAAAGGAAATGACAGGGTTTTTGGAGGAGGCAGGGATGCTTTCATAGGAACAGTCTGGATCCTGTACCTTGAAAGACATGATCCTGAAAAGGAGTCAGAAAGTACTTCTTGAAATTCATAGTGAACCCCAGACTCTGCAGAAGGGAGATTGCAAAATTAAGGCTTTTGCAGCAAAGTCTCTGGAGAGGATGCCTGAAACAAGAGCTCATCCAAGTAGGGAAAGACTAGGATCCCCCTTAGCCTGCAAAAAACAATCACAGAAGTGAGGCATTTAGTAAATACCCTTGGGGCAGTAGAAAGGCCAAAAGGCCAATCAGAGAACTGAAAATGCCAGGAAGCAACAGAGAAACATAAAAACTTCCTGAAAAGGGGATGAACTGGGATAAAGAGATAAGCATCCTTGAGATCCACAGACACAGTGTAAGTCTGAGGAAGCAGAAATCGGAACAAAGTCTGAAGGGACAGTATTCGAAAAGAGGGAACCTTCAGGAAAGTATTTAGATGAGAGAGGTCTAAAATTGGTCTCCAAGTACCCTCTTTCCCAGGTACTAGGAACATTCTGGTGTAACCCCCCCCCCCAGCCTTTGGGAAACTGGAACTTCTTGAATAGTACCCTGAATCAAAAGATTCCAAAGCACCCCTGGAAAGAAGAACAGTTGTTCATGAGGGTAGTGAGGAATTCCCATAAAAGGGGGAAGAGATTTCCAGACCATGTAATACCCTTGGCTGATAATGGGCAGAACCCAGGAATCCTGAGTAATCTTTAACCAAACCAGGAGAGACAGAGAAAGGTGAAGAGAAAGAGGAATGTGACTGGGAAGAAAGGAATAATCAGACAGCACCTGATTTATCAGGAAAAGGAGACTTCTGGGGCCCAGGAGTCTGAGTAGCTTTAGCAGGAGGAGCCTGCTTCCCACCTTTCTTGCCCTTGGAGGAGGGCGAGATTGCCTATGAACAAAGGCAGACTTATTGGGGTAATTCCTTTGAAACTTAGTATAGGAGAAACAAAAACATGTTTATGTTCCTGGAAAGCCATGCCCCTTATCCTGAAAAGACTTAAACTAATCAGCAGCAGCATCACCAAACAAGTGTTTTATTCTCCAGAAGAGCATCCATCAACTTAGCCTTAATATCATCAGGTAAAGGCTGAAGCCAAGAATACCTACTCATCACTGACCCAAAAACAGCAGCCCTAGAGGAAGCATCTGCTGCATCATAACTACACTTGAAGGAATGATGAGCTGCCTGAGTGGAAGTCCCTAACAGGGAAAGAGCAGAAGTCTTCCCTTTAGAGTCTGGAAGATCAGAAATTACTTGACAGGTCTGGGAAAGAAGAGCCAATATGCACCTGGGCATATGGGTCTGATAATTAACTGCCCTAAAACCTAAAGCAGCAGAGGTATAAAACTTTTCCCCCAACCTTTCCATGGTTTTGTTATCTTTATCTGAAAGCAATAATTTAGTAGAAGGTAGCAATTGAGATGGCTTGTCAGAAGCCATTGACACCACCTAGGGGTCAGCAGAAGGGCACTTACAAAGAAATTTACAGTCCTCAGGCACCCTATAAAACCTATCAGGTTTCTTGGGGACAGGGGGCCGGGTGTCAGGAGCCTTAGAAGCATTAGGAAAAACATCCAACAAGGCAGGCAGAACAGGAGGGAGAGCAGAAGGCCTGGGAGAATCCATCAGCAGAAGCTCATAATACCTTTTCTGCACCTTAGATACTGGAGCACAATCCCATTTAAAAAATTCCTATCATCTTACAGATTGTGCTCCCAAAATAAATTTCCTCAAAAGGAGTATCAGGACTAGTAGATTCCTCTTCCTCAGACCCATAATCTAAAGGAGAGGGAATTTGAGAAGAGTAGGCAAGCGATTCCTCATCTGAATCCGCCTCCTCCTCCTCAGAGGAATCCTGTTCCCTGGGTCTTTTAAGGGGAGTAGAGAACCAAGGAGCTGGAACAGAAACACCCTGCGGAGGTTTTAAAGCCATCAAAGCATTAAATAACCCTTAAGTGAAATTTTGCCATTCACTGTGTGGATCCTTAGAAGCTGGAGTAATATGTTTAGTTTTCATTAGGAAATGTAGAAGGCTCTAACCCCAGACAGCATTCAATAATAGCAGCAGGAATCTCTTCTCTGACTAAAATTTGAGGAACGCCCCTAGGCCCCTTGAAAATAATCAGCTGCAGTTCCCCATGAACGCCCAATGCAGATGTCTCCAAGGCCTCCAACGAGGTGCCTAAGGTTGGATCCCTGCCAGCCTCCAACACAGTCATGGTCAAAGCAAAGAATGAAACAATGAAGTCAGACGAACTTCCGCATTTTCACTCACCTCAGGAGAGATGTCAGGTGGAGGCTGTACAGCAGAAGAATATGACCTAGATTTCTGTCCTTCTTCCCGAATGGCTGTCCTCAGAGTGGGAAGTTCCTTTAACAGCATCTTTAGCTAAGAGCATAAGACAGTGATGCTCTAGATACAATGCTAAAGAAGAAAGCCTACTACAGAGGGTATTGGAAATAAAAGCCTGACAGGTTGAACAGGATATATGGTTGTGGGAAGCACCAAGGCAAAACAGGCACTGCTTGTGATGGTCTCTATGGAAAATCTGTCTCCCATACTGGCATTTACCCTTCTTGGATGACATGAAACCCCTCAAGCAACAAAGAAAAAAACAAAATATAAGATGCAAAAACCCCAATGGGCCAGCAAGAACCCCAACGGGCCACTTATCTACAACGGCTTGGTGAATCAGCAACAGAACAGGCATTCAGACCAAAGATCAAGATATGGCATTCAGACTGGCTGCAATGAAGTTCTGAGGTTGGTAGATCCAAACGTCACCATTATGACCTATGCTATGCGAGGAGCATATGTGTAACATACGGCGTACCTTAAATCAACTTAAAGGCTTTTGTATACTAGCCAGACATTCGGCCGCCTTTGGCAGGAGGTTCTTATTGTAATAAATACTGCAACAGTGAAATGGAAGGGCATCAACAGATACTGCAGCATGAAGCATATTCAGAATAATAAGAAGTATGAAACTTTAATGTCTGGCATTATTAACTAGCTATAAGGGTACTTGAGTTACAAGTGACAAGGCAGTTAACAAGAGGCAAAATAATGGGCATTCTGTAAAGTTAGTGACAGCTGAGAGGTATGGAGGTGTGTGTGTGTGTCTGTGTGTGTGTGTGTGTGTGTGTGTGTGTGTGTGTGTGTGTGTGTGTGTGTGTGTGGGTGTGTGTGCATGTGTGTTTGTGTGTGTGTGGGTGTGTGTGTGCGTGTGCGTGTGCGTGTGTGTGTGTGTGTGTGTGTGTTTGTGTCTGTTTGAATGTGTAAATACATGTGGTGGAGTAAAAGAAAAGGTTGCCTATGCCAATGTAATTAGCATTTGCGGTAATCACCACATAGTTCAGAGACATGCATATCAGTCAATAATGAGGTATTTCCTCACTGCAGCTAATATGTATCTGAATCTGTGTTTTTTGTGTCTGCCTTAACTGGCCCTACTTGCCACAACAGTTAGCACTTGTGCTGTGCATTTTCTGAATCTTGGGCTAAATGTGTGCATATACCTCTCAACTGTCCCCTACTTTGACTCAGATTTTAGCTATATCCCTCTTAATCCCTCCTAAAACTGAATCCCTCCTAAAACTGGTGACTTTTGGACAAAAGGTGGTGAATTGTACTTAATGACAATAATTAGAGTTATCGACTTCTTTTACTTCAGAAGCTGTATATCAGTTCAAATTATCTTATTCTGTAAATGTCTCAAGTTAATTTTATTTATTACTTATTTATTTACCGGGAAAATCCAACTGGACACAGGTCCTTTTTCAGCGGAGGCCCTGAGAGAAAAGCTCCACACAAAGATATATTAAGTACAGAGTTAATAAGAACAATGTTGATATAGATGCAAGTGAACCATGTCAGCAAAACGCCAGTACATAAAATATGAATAACATAGTTAGATGAGAGACAGTGGATATACATGGAGTATACAATTATATATGCATAGGAGCATTGGATACATATTGGATGGCACTTATTTAAATTTAGTACAAATAGTAACAAACACAGTAATAATATAGTAATGAACTAGTAAGACATAACAAAATTGTTGAAAAGAGAGAGAGATATACAGCAATGTTTGGTGAGATGTGGATTAGGTGGGTGCAGAAGTCTAGGAGGAGATAGTAGGGGAAGATTAACAGTGTGAGAGGAAACAGAGAAGTGGTATAGGTGGAATAGATGGTAGGCAGATGCCTTAGTATTGAGATGAAGTGAGGTATTAAAGGATTGCCAGTGCCAGCTGATGAGGATTGAAGTGAACCATGCAGGGTGGCTGAGTGGCTGGGGGGGGGGGTAGAGAAGGGGTCTCTAGTTTGGATTGGTGCATGGGCATAACCAGTGTTTTTTTAGGTGAGATTTTACTATAGCTTTGACATGACTGCATGATAGTATAGAAGTTATTTAAGGGACAGAGTGTTCCATAATTTGGATATTATGCAGGAGAAAAGTGCTTCTCCAGCTGAGTTTTTATCTTTGGTTACTTGGAGTAGATTTTTGCTACTGGAGCACAGTGGTCTGGAGGTACAGTAGGGTTGGAGTAGATTTTGGAGGGATGGAACTTTGAGAGGATAGTTTACTAACTTGTGAGCAAGAGAGAGTTGATTCAGGTGAAGAAGTTGAGGGAGTTCTAGCCAGTCAAGTTCAGTAAGTGAAATACAGTGGTGACTGCGATAGGAAGCCCCTGATGCAAACTTGGTAATTTTGTTGTAACAAGACTCAAGCTTATTTGGGTTGGTTTGTCTTAGGTTGGTAAATACAAGAGAGCCATAGAGTAGGGTGGAGATAAGGTGGGAATTGGCAAGTGAAATTCTGGCTGTTTTGGTGAGGAATTGCTTATTTCTGTACAAAGCCCCTTGTGAACTTTTTTTCTGGTTAGAGATATATGAGTGTTGAATTTGAGACAGTTGTCAATCTCATCACACAGTAGTTTGGTATGCTCTGATGGGGAGATGATGGTGTTGTCATTGGCTGTAATATTAAAGTGGGAGCTGGTCGGGTTAGATTTTACTGGTTGGAAGATGAGGAGTTTAGTTTTGTTTGGGTTGAGTATTAATTGGGCATTAGATAGGCAAGTTTCTAAAGAGGTAAATGCTTCTTGTGTGATCTTATGCAGTTTGGCTAGGGACTGGGCTGAGCAGATGTGCTCAGAATTCCCAGATATGCTCAGAATTAGTCCAAAATGACAAAAAATACACCGAACCCACAGACATTGCCAACATCCTAGCTGACAGGTTCAGCGCAAACTTCTCCCCCCCCCCTCCCCACCAAAAGGGCAAATATCTATCCCAGCAGAGTGCTGCCCCCCTGACATCTGAGATGCTCAGGTAAGAGCCGCCCTCTCCATAGCAAAAAACACAGCATCAATGGGACCAGACAGTGTCCTGGGCTGCGTCCTACATGAACTCCAAGAAGAGCTAAACCCAAACATAAAACTACTGTTCAATCTCAGCCTTACTACAGAATATGTACCCAAAGAGTGGCGTACAGCAACAGTGGTCCCTCTCCACAAAGGTGGTGCCTCAACGGACCCTGGAAACTATCGCCCCATAAGCCTGACTAGCTTGGTCTGCAAAGCTATGGAAAGGATCATCATGGACCTCATACATAAAGATATTGGGGACCTACAGACACTGGATCCTACCCAGTTCGGCTTTGTTAAGGGCAGATCCTGCCTCTTAAACCTGGTCGACTTCTTTGAAAGAGTCACCAAGGTCATTGACGAAGGGAAAGTGGTCCACACAGCCTACCTGGACCTCGCAAAAGCCTTCGATACAATACCCCACTCGGGCATTATAGATAAGCTCACCAGCTTAAATATAAACCCCTATGTCACTAGATGGGTTGCAAACTGGCTCAAGGACAGAACCCACATGGTTAGAATTGCTGGAGCCATGTCAGACTCCAAACCAGTTACAAGTGGCGTCCCACAAGGCTCAGTCCTGGGACCTCTCTTGTTCAGTATATATTTCTCGGAGGTACAGGCCAACTGTGGCTGACCAAGTTCGCAGATGACTGCAAACTCGGCGCCATAATCGACTCTCCAGCCGACACAAGCATCCTCCAAAAGGGCCTCATAGAAACAGACAACTGATGCCAGAGCCATGGCCTCAAGCTAAACGCCAAAAAGTGTATAGTCATCCCCTTTGACAAAAACAAAGTGCCCACAAATTACCACATAGGTGGTAATCCATTAAGTACAGAAGAAGTAATTAGGGACCTGGGGACCCAAGTTGATAGCAATCTCTCATTTGACAACCACGTGGCCAAAGTGGTTAGAAAAACATTTTATATAGCCCACCTAATCATGAAGGGATTCACATCTAGATCAGGGGAGGTCATAGTGCCTCTTTACTCATTCCTCATCAGGCCCATAATAGAGTACAATGCCCCTTTTGGGATGTACCTTACCAAACACCTGCAGCAACTGGAAAGACCCCAAAAGTACCTCACCAAGAGGATCAAAGGGCTCAAACAGATGCCATATGCTGCCCGGTTAAAGAAACTCCATCTCTACTCAGTGGCATACCGCCTGCTCAGAGGCGACCTGTGCCTGACGTATAAAGCCATGTCCAACCCGGAATTAAGGGACATGCTGCACCTCAAAAAATCCAAATCCCATCGAGCTACACGCTCGAGAGACTTGAACCTCAGTACTGAAATAAATAGGACATGCTGGGGGGACAGATTCATAACCCAGAGGCTCCCTTCACTCTGGAATAAAATCCCAGTCCAGGTTAGGCAGAGTCCCTCATTGACTCTCTTCAAGAGGAATCTTGATGAGTGGATGGGAGATCGTAGGTTTACCCCGGGTATCACTTCTGTGTCACTGTTAGACAGAGGCACAGTATACTAACCTCGAAAAAGGGCATAGCAAAATTAATTTAAAATGGGTGGCGAAAGCCAAACATACTCTGGCTAGGCTTATAAATGCCCTAGGGCAGATAGCCTAGTATGAACCTATGAACCTATGATGGTGGAGTCATCTGCATACTGTATGAGAGAGGCGTGTTTGGTGGCAGTGAATAGATTGTTGGTGAAGAGTGAGAACAGTAGGGGTCCAAGGATGGATCCTTGGGGAACACTGAGTGAGACAGGGAGTTGAGGAGATATGTCATAATGCCAGACAATGGATTGAAGGCGACCAGTTAGGTAGCTGTGAAACCAGTCAGTAGCTGATTGGGAGAAGGATAGGTTAGTGAGAACAGAGATAAGTTATTTGTGCGAGACCATGTCAAAAGCCTTAGATAGGTCTAGAAAAGTTGCAAAGGAGAACAAGCCACTGTTTTTATCTTGGAGGATAGTGTTAGTGAAAGAGAGTAAAGCGGTAGTAGTGCTATGGTGTGGCCTAAAGCCATACTGGGTGTTGGATAGGAGGTCATTAATACTAATATTTTAAAAACTGTCCCTAACTGTCCCTGATTATTTGTGGATTTGCCCAATTCTGTTGAGATTTGTCCCTGATTTGTTGAGACCTATGTGTTTGCCCAAGATGAAAAACATGGTACTTGTCGCTTTCAAAAATATCCTTGTAGCACATTATGATGCTATTGCACTCTATGTCTTGCAGTTTTGCCATATGTATATTTTCTGTTTCTATTCTTTTGAAATTTCGTACTTTAAATTAATACTTTTTCTTGGCTGTTTGCACGTCTTGCAAAATACATTTGGTCAGTTCAGATCATTGTACATAAGTGTAGCACTGCTGCTGTGTTCCTATGGGCTTTTTGGAGGGATGGACACTACACTGGGGAAAGAGTCCTTCTCCACTCACTTAAGTGACCATGGTGATGATTCAAACAAGGAGGGCATATGACTGGTATTGGAATGTAGCTCTCCTCAAGAAATACTGATCTTTGTTTTTTTTCTGTCTTACTTTTTTTCTGTTTTCCTTTGCTGCATTTTCATTGGGTTGACATAGATTCAGGTTAAAACACTGAAATGTATCAGTTATTTAGACATATGCAAGGAATTAGATGCACGTTTATGATTATGACAATTTCCAAATTTGTGTGACATAGCAGTCAAGATCTGCTAAATTCTAAGTAGTAACCAAATGGAAGAAATGAAGAACCAATACAACAGAGATTACATTTGGCACTTAGGAACAATTAGCAGCACAATGGCAGAGAAGTCCAAGAAGTAAAGAGTGAATGGGAAGCTAGCCTTTTCATTTAGCTGACCACAAGTAGCTACTGCAAAGCAGCAAACAGAAAACAAGATAAATCATTCATTTAAAAATAGTCTGGTAGCAGCAACATGAAACAAGAAAAGACTCCAAAGTTAACATTTAAAATGCCTTTAAGTGAAGTGTGTCTGATAATACTCATCTGAAACTCCAGTGGTCTGGATTAATTTAGCATCAGGAATGACTATCTGAATATAAAGGAAACAAGTGACTGATGGGAATTCACCTTTCAACTGAGGATGGTATGAGGGCTCCACTTTAAATTTTGCCACAATGCTGGTGTGGCCAGGTCAGCACTGCAAACAGGTGAAAGTAGGGAGTGGCTGGACTGCAAGTATATGGAAGTGGGCTCACCACCATCAAACACAGTGAGGGGAATATAAAATGAAGAAATCACCACCTCACATTATCACTTTTTCAGGGCCCGCGATTTCTGACCCCGTCCTTAAGTTGGGATGAATGAGCAGCGTTTGGGTCGGTTAAAGGGACTCAACCCTTCATTTAAAATACAACCACTATAAATATTGCTGTAAAAGAATTGACAATACTGCTTCCGTTTCTTAATCACAACAGCATGTGGGAACAATGCAAATAAATGTTTTGTTTACAACTTCCTGACTCTGGAGATGTACAAATAAGTATAAGTATAAAATTAGTAACACAGCCACACTGAATGTGCACTATGACTAAATATAAAGAATTGTATGCACATTTGCTTATCTGAGGTAAGTGCACTTAATGGGTGGATTAGCAGAGAAGGTTATGGTTATCAGCTGAGAACTTCAACATTATTTAAAATTCCATCAGCCTCTGTTTATAAAATGTGTGACTCTGATCAAGTCACTTAATCAGACAGTCAACTCTAAAAAAAGTCTTTGTCTACTGGAAATAGCCCAGTAATATATAAATTAATGAAACAGAGATACAGTAACAGGTGTGTTATTAAGCCTTACAAATACAAAACTATGTACTAAAACTGATTAAAACACATAAACACACGTGCACTGTGAACTTCTGTATAAAAGCAAGTGTGATATACATATACGGAAGAAATCATTCCCAAGACTGGAAAAACTCCCTTATCAGCCTCAATAAAAAGTTGAGATCCCTCATCAAATCCTCTGAAACTAGCTATGAAAACAGAACTGCAGCAGATAGTAAACACAACCACAATGCCTTCTATAGTTATGTAAAGAATCTCCACGGCAATACCCAGATTTCCTCTGAGCTATTGCACAATGGTACCTCCTATACCGAGCCAACAGATATTGCCAATATACTGGTCAACAGATTCAGTGCCAACTTTACCCCTCTCTCAAACTCAAAGGACCAATCACAATACCAGTAGATTGCCAGGCACCCAGTATAACTGCTGCACAGGTTAAAACAGCACTGTCCAAGGCCAAGAATACAGCTTCTATGGGACCTGACAATATCCCTGGCTGTGTTCTATATGAACTACAGAGTGAACTGGCACCTCACCTTTGTGCCCTGTTCAATTACAGCCTCATCTCAGTCTTTGTCCCTACCAAATGGCGCACTGCACACTCATCCCTCTCCACAAAGGAGGTACGATTACAGACCCTGGGAATTATCTCCCCATTAGCCTGACGGATCTAATATGCAAAGCTATGGAACGCATCATTATGGACCTAATAAACAAGGATATAGGGAATCTCCAAACTCTGGATCCCACACAGTTTGGTTCTGTGAAGGGTAGATCATGCCTGCTCAACCTGGTCAACTTCTTTGAGTCAGTCACCAGAGCTCTGGATAAAGGCAAGGTGATTCATACAGCCTATCTTGATCTAGCCAAGGCCTTTGATACCATTCCCCACTCAGGAATCAAAGAAAAACTCACTAAGCTAGGCATCAACCCCTATATCACTAGGTGGGTTGCAAACTTGCTCACAGATAGAACCCACAGTGTGAAAGTAGCTGACTCCAAGTCAGACTGTCGACCAGTCACAAGTGGAGTCCCACAGGATTCAGTCTTGGGTCCTCTCCTGTTTGGTATCTACTTCTCTGAAGTCCAGGCCAACACAAAGGGACTCTGGCTGACAAAGTTCACAAACAATTACAAGTTAGGAGCTATTATTAACTCCCCAACTGATGCTGACATCCTACAGAAAGGCCTCACTGAGACCAACGACTGGTGTCAGAATTATGGCTTTAAGCTCAATGCCAAAACATGTGTCGTCATCCCCTATGGGAAAACCCCAGTTCCCATGAATTACCGCATCAATGGTAGTCTACTGAACACAGAAGGCATTATAGGAGATCTGGGAACACAGGTTGACAGCAACCTCTCTTTTGACCACCACACTGCCACTGTGGTCAGAAAGTCCTTCTATGTGGCACATCTCATTACTAAGGGTTCTGCATCCAGGAAGAAAGAGGTCAATGTCTCCCTCTACTCTTCCCTCATTAGGCCAATCATTGAGTACAATACCCCATTTGGCATGTACCTCACTATACACCTGCAACAACTGGAGAGGCTGCAAAAGTACCTCACAAAGAGGATTCTAGGCCTTAAACACTTGTCCTATATGGACAGACTCAAAAAACGTCTAACTATTCTCTGTCTCATATCGTCTACTTAGAGGCGATCTCTGCTTGACTTACAAAGCCATGTCTGACCCAGCTCTGTTAGAAATGCTACATCTAAAGAAATCCCAATCCCTCCACACCACACATTCCAGAGGCCTCAGCCTCATTACCACAATTAACAGAACAAGCTGGAGGGACAGGTTTATAACCCAGAGACTGCCCATGCTATGGAACAGACTTCCCATACATGTCAAACAGAGCACCTCACTGGCCCTCCTCAAGAGAAATCTTGATGAGTGGATGGGAAATAGAAAATTAACCTCGGGGATCACTCAAGTAGTTCTACTCAACAGAGGCACTGGGAACTAAGGTCGGGTGGCACGATGCCAGGGTAATCCTATGGGCTAGGCTTGTAAAGGCTCCAGGGTCATTAGCCTAGTACACACCTTATGAACCTATTTCCTGAGCTGAAACATCTGGCTTTTAGTATATGCTGATTCCTTTCACAACTGAGAAAAAAAAAACTTTCAGATGTGGAGGGAATGAAGCAGTTTGTGGACAGTATGAAGTTTCTGAATGATGCGTCCATGCAATTATTAAGGCAGGCAAAAGAAAAAAAAAATATTTGCATCAGTTTCTAGTTTTAGCCCTGTGTTCTGTATGTGTTGTTAACACTGAAAACAGCTTTATGTTAAAAAGCAAACAAGGAATTTGTAGTATATGTGATATTCTGACTTTTTACCCAACCAGCCCTCCGAACCCCTAGCCAAAGTGTGCAGGATTGAAGCAGTAAGATGAGCACCAGCTGCTGCGGACAGACTTCCCTGAAATGTCCCCTGGCTGTGGATGTGTTAAAGCTGCACTGATTTTCAAGCAGAGCACACTATAATTTTGATCCAATTCCAGCATTACACATCCTAAACGATGATTAGCTTTTAGTTTACAGCCTTCCAAAGAGAAAAAAAAAAATTACTTTAAAAAAAATATTTATTAAACACCACAATAAATGCTAGAGATGTAACAAAGAGCTAAAGGCTGACCAGGAACACTTGTTTTATGAACGTGATTCATTAAACAAATTTTGGAATGATAATCACAAAAGTGTGTTGGTATGATAACTTCATTTTAACAATATGCAATCATATTTAATGCCCCAGTTCCAGCATGTAATAAAAATGATCGAATTCCCTTATTTTGGTATAGTCTAGCTAAAGGAATGAGACACACCACTGTGGACTAGAAGAAGCCTGATTCTCCTTCTTTTACAATCTATAAACTTAATTGTATTATTTACAATCTATAAACTTAATTGTATTATTTACAATCTATAAACTTAACTGTATTATTTACAATCTATAAACTTAATCGTGGGAAGGTGGCCACCCTAGGCAACTACTTCATCAGTAAAACAACCCTAAAAGTTGATTCATTAGTCAGGGATCTGAAAACGCATGTAGACAGTAACCTAGCCTTCAACCAACGTGTGTCCAAGGAAGTAAGAAAATCCTTCTGTTTTGCTAAACGTATAAACGAGGGCATCACATCTAGGTCCAGAGAGGTCATCATACCACTGTACTTGACCCTCATCACAGCCATCACAGAATATAATGCCCCCTTTGGTATGTATCCGACCAGACATATGCATAAACTGGAACATTCCAAAGGTTCTCTATGGACATTATAGTATTATACAAATGAGTTGCTTACATAAAGAATACAGAGAGTAAACACAGTTTCCTATGCTGATTTCCTTAAAGCTCTGTCTCTTACAGATTTCTGAGAGGTGATCTTTCCTAGCATACAATGAATCCCTGGACCCTGATGAGATGAACCTTTGTACATCCATAAAACAAACAGCATCAGAACTACTAGATTAAAAGTTCTAAATTTGCTTGCGACATAAATAGGACATGTTGGACAGACAGATATGTTTCTCAGAGAATCGGAACAGACTCCCCATTCATCTGAAGAAGAGTTTTTCCCTGTTCCTATTTAAGTGCAACTTGGACCAATGGCCTGCGTCTCTGATGGGCAGGAGCAGCCAGTAAATCACCCCCTACATAAATCAAATTTATGGGTCACATTTGGCTTATATGGCTAGGCTTATAAGGGCACTGGTGCTCATTAGCTTAGTATACCCCTATGAACCTATAATATCTTCAGCTTGTCATAAATAAATCAGTAAAATGAAATTAAGATTTAGTGATTCTATGAAGTATAACTATTTGCCCAAGTTAATTATGCTGCTGGATAAATATGAATATGGCACAGCAATAGTTATAAATATATTTTGTATCCCAACCTGTTTAGCAGAGAAAGGGTTAATCACCTTGGGTGCTTATCCACTGTGTACAGGGGTAGTTGACGATGAAGCTCATACATTTTTGGGATGCTCAGCAGTCCAACCACTTTGGTCTCATCTTGCAAAGATCTCTTCTTACATCATTAAATCCACATTTAATGGGCAAACCACATTGTGGATATTAGGAGAATACACCCCTGTTAAAGACCTTTTCCATTCCTTGACTCCATAGCTCACTCAGTTCTAGGCAGTAACAAGTCTATATACTGTATCCAATTGAAGAATCCAGATCTCAGTAAAAAGTTGGGAATATTTTATGAAAAGGTACATAACCTTTATAACCTCTGACATCATTCAGCCCACTCCCTTCATTCCCTCTGTTAACACTGAGGCTGACTCAGCAAAGAAATGTATAGACTATGGAAACAGTTGAAAGTGGTATTAAACACCAAGCTCCTTACTGGATAGTAGTGTGCCTTTACATTAGTTGCTAACTAACCCATCTAGTCCAGCTCATAAGTTATGAAATTACAGTTATGTGGTTAATACAATATTATTGTGAGTAAGCTTATTTATTCAGTTGTTATGTAGTTTTAATAGTTATTTGTAAGATTCACACATCATTTTGCATACATTGTTGTTTATGTCATGTTTCATCTTTACGTGCTCCTACTGTTAACAATTTGAGCCCGATTCCAAAAGAGCTGCTCTCAGTGTAAGAGACCACTTACACTGAGAGCAGGTCTTCTAGAGTCTGGAACCTGGAGACAGCCTGTTTAAAGATAGGCCTTACCCTGAAGTCTTAAGTCATTTACAATGACAGCAAGTCTTTCAGAGTCAGGACAGACTTAAACTGAGAGCAGTTCTTTTGGAATCTGGCCCTTTATCTTATCTTGTTATTTGTTCCTTTGTTATTTATTTGGCAACAAAAAATATTTATAAATATATTTAGGACAATAATTGTGTAAGGCATGATCATTTAATTAAATACTTCAAATATTTCATAATGTTGGTTGTTTTTAATAGGCATAAATAGTTTCACTTTTGATTTGTTTTGTTTATGCCTTACATCGGTTTATATGTATATGTTTGTTCTTTAAAAGTGATGGCTAATTTGTAGAGATACAAGTGCACTTGTTATCAAATACATAAGGTACAAATACACTTATCATGCACATAAGGCATAAATACTTGTTATCACATACATATGGTATAAGTGCACTTGTTATCGCACACACATAAGGTATAACAGTACTTATTATCACATACATAAGGAATAAGAGTACTTGTCATCACACACACAAGGTATAATTGTACTTGCTATCACACACACACAAACACACACACACGGTATAAGAGTACTAACAAATACATAAGGTATAACTGCACTTGTTATCACACAAATAAAGTATAAGAATATTAGTTAACAGATACATAAGGCACAAGTGCACTTGTTATCACATATGTAAGGTATAAGAGTGTACTTGTTATCACATACATAAGACATAGGTGCACTTGATATCGCATACATAAGGTACGAGTCCACTTGTAATCACATGTATAAGGTATAAGTGCACTTGTTATGAGATACAATAAGGTGTGAGTCCTCGTTATCTCATACGTAAGGTATAAATGCACTTTATCACACATATAAGTACAAGCATACTTGTTATCACATACATATGGTATAAGTGTACTTGTTTTGACACACAAAGTATAACAATACTTATCACATACGCAAGATATAAGAGCACTTCTTATAACATCCAAAAGGTATAAGGAATCCAATACAGCTAAACATGTCATGCTACGTAGACGTTAGAAGATACTAAATAGTTCAGTTTGTCAGACAGTAAAACTACACAGCACATCAGACTACTACACCATTGCATCACTCAAGAAAAAGCACAAATAAAAGTACTTCAAAATTAAAATCAAAGACACTAAAGTAGTAATTTGAAAATGTAAGTTCAGCAACAAGCGCTGACTTCTTTTGATATCGCTACTGAATACAGTCCTAATTTTACAAATATGTTGCATAGTTTGAGGTTCAGGTGACTGCGATAAGTGCAACTGGGGACAGCAGACTTACAGCTATGATTTTACAGATGGTGGATGAAAAAGTTATAAAAAGATAAGATACTTTAGGTTACACAGCAGAAACACAGATATTCCGATCTTAAAAGCTCAGTGACTTCTGAGTCAAAGAACAGTACTCAAATTGCAATGTGTAAGTTTAGAAGATAGTACAGGAAGCCATGTAATTAAAGACTTGTACTAGATCAGGTTAACAAATTCTAAATTATTATTATTTCTGTTTAGTATTTTCTTTGCTTTGCATAACGATTCTGTTGTCAGATGATTTTATGTATCTCTAAGAATGCTGATTACTACTACAGCATTCCTATCTACGATGAATTTGATGTAATATTAAGAATTTAAGCATGCTTTACTGTTTTGTAACTATGTTATGACTAAAAATGTATGGAGACTATGTGATCCAGGTTACATACCTGTGCAATCAGGTAAATAAATGAGAGCAAAAAACTGAGAGATGATATTTAGAATGCTGATATTCTCAGGACATACGTTGCTTTAAGCAATAATTCACTGTGCCTAGTGACTGGATGTTATGAACAAAGTCAGCAATACCTCTAACTCTATAAACTGCACACAAGACTCACCATGGGATAGTAAGAACAAAATTCTCAGTGAAAGACGAGATTTGTTTCTATTACATTACCGACTGTGATTTAAGGATGTGTGACTTGCAGGCAAACATTCAAAGAAATGCAGCGATTCCTATTCAAATGTCATAAAAAATGTTTAAGCAATACGATTTTTTATGGTCCTTTGTCAGCTGGTAAATAAAAAATTAATCATTACTGACGATTATAGTAGACATCCACTCACTCAGCCAATATCTTTTTCATCTGCAAATGCTGTAATCACACTCCAGGAAAAAGTACTCTTTTAATCAGACACACCTAAAACTGTGAGAACTGATAAAAGTCCACAATTTGATGGACACTGGTTTACGTTCCTGGTCAGAAGCATGGACTTCAGACAGAAAAAAAATCAGGACTCATTTGGTTGCAATCAAACGAGCTAGCTGAAAGAATTTTGTCCAGTCTTAAAAAGGAATTAAAACAGTACTTTAAAAAAAGGATACCTAGGAAACATCAAGAACCTGGGAAACAATAACACTCTTCACACAGTAGAGTTTAAAAACAGAAAGTTTATGTACTGGTAAATCAAGTTTCAACTAAGAAATACGCTCAGTTTTCCTGCTGAATATTGCTGACAGCAAGGGCTCAATGTCAATCATGTATAAATGGGCAAACAATCCCATGGCAATAATACTAGACACTGTAGATTTTTTATAAAGTTTAACAAGAATATTTCCAGACAGATTTTGAGTCCATGCAAGATTCTAAAATATTTTTTTTTTTACTGAGGATGCCAAGGTAAGAATGCTTTCCATCAGAGCACAAAGGAAACTTGACTATTTAGAAGAGCATGGCTGGGATATGTGCACGAGACACACTGCAGAAAGTTGCTGCAGCGGAAAATG
Organism: Protopterus annectens; assembly: GCF_019279795.1. Classification (NCBI taxonomy): domain Eukaryota; kingdom Metazoa; phylum Chordata; order Ceratodontiformes; family Protopteridae; genus Protopterus; species Protopterus annectens. Next base: position 284,360,716 of record NC_056735.1, on the reverse strand, counting down.
GCAATGCACTGGAATCTACAATTAAAAAACAATATAAACTAAAAATGGCAATGGATCATGTAGTTTACCTAGGCATTACTGCTTCATGAGGCATAAACAATGAGATTATAGCCATGTAGGGTTCCTATCAGCATTTTGAATGCTGAAAATGCCAAATTTAATTTAATCGAACTGAATGTTCAAAATCTCAGAAGAGTGAACTGACGGAACATCGATTTCTTTCCCAAGGAAAGAAATCGGTGAGCCGTCATCAGAGTTTGCTATTTCCTCCACTGTGGTGCGGTCTCGGAGTTAGTATATTTAAGTAGGGGGTGTGGAGGGCACAGCCCCCCCCACGTTTTTTTTTTTTTTTTGCACGGAACACCAATTTCTTTCCCTTGGAAAGAAATCGATGTTCCGTCAGTTCGCTCTTATGAGATTTCGAACAGTTCAGTTCAATTAAATTGCATTCAGAGTTTTCAGCATTCAATATGCTGATATAGACCAGCCATCATAGCTGGCCTTAAGCATAGGCCAACAAGGTGGCTGCCTAGCAGGGGCAATTTTCCAATATTTATTTGGTGCAGGTAGACCAGGATGGGGGCACTGGGTAGTGTGGGAGGGTGCGCCATGTAGCCCTTTTGCTTAGGGCACCAGTTGACCTAAGGCCACTCCTGCCCACCATGTATGTTAGTCAGAGTGTATAGTGACATTGTTGAAGGCCAACCAGAGCACTAGAGGTAGCATTTTCACATTACAATTCAGTCTGGCCACTACACTAATAGCATGTCACCAAGCAGACAAAGCTTATAGTCAGACTCAGACACCAGGCAAAGCCCACAGTTATGGAATTTAAGTGAAGCTGACATTATGCGACCACTCCATGTTCTGCAGTACACCAGCTGCAGCCCTCTACGTTGCTGAATGACGGAGTATGTCTATCCTGTAAACATACAACAGATAACCACTCACCGAGAAAGGGTATGTTCAGAAGGCTGGGCTACAACATACTAGAAAAAGAGAAATCCTGACTGGTATGCATGCATTAAAAATAATATCTTCATACAACATTCATTTGTACCCTGCTGAACAACGTATGCATAAAGTTCCATAACTGGGTGTGAAATCTGTGTTACAAAAACACAGTTGAGAAAGAAATATGGACGAAGCCTGAAATAATGGTGGGGGGGCACAGGCCCAAAAATAGGGATAGATTTTAATTATTGCTCTTATACACTTATAAAGTTGCTAGAAAATCAGGATTTGTGTTAGCATGCACTTTCTTGAAGGATATGAAATCTGACATTCAAATATATGTCATTATTTAGTGACTTTAATCCACAGATCAGATCATTCCACAAATTTTCCAGAAAATTAAAAATTTTATGAAGAGCAGACCAAAAATGTGATGAAAAAATCTGGACATTCTGAGAAAATCTAGACAGCTGAGAGGTATGGATGGGGCTGACAATACACTGCCAGCAGTAGTGTGGCTGTCAGGAATGCCAGCCATGTTCTTTCAAAATGGTTGATGATAATGCTCAATCCAGGCTACTTCAGCATTTTCACACTGCCCACTAATGTATCACTTGCCTGTCATCCAGCTATTTTGAAACGTATGCTCATGCATTCCCATTTGATAATTCTCTGTTAACCTCTGTTATATATATATAAATGTTTTTTTTTTTTGTTTGTTTTGTTTTTTTTTTCACGTTGCTTATCTCCCGGGCCTCTACTGAAAATGGACATATATCCAGTTAGACTAGCCCGGTCAACAAATGTAAACTAAAAAATAAATAAATAAAATAAAATTGCCCACAGTTGCTCTCCCCAGCTGCTGTTCTGCAGGTACTCAAGAAATCTACATGTGCACTATGCTTTCATAGTGTAGCCTTGTATACAGGAGTAAAGGCATACACTTTCATTCTGCAATCATACTGAAGGTTGTGTGAAGGATAGCAGGCTCACATAAATGGACATCCCTTTTGGCAAATGCAGATGTGTCCACATTCGCTACATCTCACAAATATGACTATTCGTGTGCAGCTAAACACTATCAGCTGTGATGTAGCACAAACGTACCCCTCTACCTCTGAAGTCTGCTACATAAGTGTTTAGGATATATGGCTCTTGGTATGCTGCCAGAGGCCTACAGCTGGCATTCAGCAGAGATCCCTTTGCTTGTTCCACATGCATAAGGCTACTTCACACCTCTCGTTCCATTATATGTTTCCCTGTTAGAACCTCACAGTGGTTTGTGATGTGTGTTTCTCAGTATACTGCCTGCAGCCCATATGTGACAGTTGGCAAAACACCTACTTATGTTGCAAATGTCATTGTTGTCTTCCCATTCTGTGCTCATTCCTGCTGCAACCCACACCCACAACAGCTGAGCTGTAGCATTGTGTTCGCAGTGTGCTCTATTTTACTCCAGTTCTGTGGTGCACAAAGTATGGAAAGAGATGCATGACATTCTTTCAGTCACTATGCACCTTCCAGTCCTGCTGATAATATGTCCTCCCTACTGCCGCTGGTGTTTTTCACACAGAGGGCATTTATGAATCTGTGTGTCTACATGTTCTTGAAAACAGACAGTACAAATGCCTGACATACATGCATCATTTTATATTTCTAAACAAAATGACATGCCAAACATATGTGTAATTTTATATTTCTAAATTATTTGAAACTCATGTTATTCCTAATTCACTTCATCTGAAATATTTCAATTGCTATGAAATATTTATCTCAAGTGGATTTGTGAATATGTTTTAATAACTTACCATTGTAACCTACAGTTCTGTTTCATTTGTTTTTTTCATGCAAAGTGCTTTTTCATGGCATTAGTTTCACATTGTGTGTCTTTACACTGTGTGATATTTCATTCTTACTCTATTGTATCCAGTTATACTGCTTGAGTTCCCAGGAAGAACTACCAAGTTTTTAATCAAAATGCATTAATAATGTAGACATCTTCCTTCTAAAACTGACAACTGCACTCTGCGCATCTTCTCAGTATTGGGTGCAGACATATGCTCCACGCTCAGACATATGGGCAATACACACCAGGTGTTGACAGCCAATAGAGAAGCAGCAATAAAAAAATTTCAAACATGAAACTTAAAGTTACAGTGGAAATTTGCCCACGTCATTTAGAGAACGAAAAAGATCCTGAATAAAAAAAAATATAGATTTTGGGGACAAAAAGAAAATAAAAGTTAACATACCAATTAAATAAATAGATAAAAGTGAGCAGAATAAGGGAGACACTCTCTAACCTCCTTGGGAAAAACCTGGCAGCACTTCTCCTACAGGTCTCTCCGCCACATTAATACCTTATATCCTGCACACCTGACTCATGACTCTCATTCCATTCCTTGCCCTTCTGTGATGTTCGGCTTCATTTTCTTCAGTTTCTCCTCAGTGACCAGTGTAGCCTCATCCCAGTCTTCTTCCCCTTCCATTTCCCAACACTTTCTTCTCATCCCAAGACCCTGTTTACCACAGCCTTAATTCACTGCTTTCATGGATGTTGGGCGGCTTCACTACTGTCTATACTTGTCATATCTTCATAGTCTTCAGTAAAGAAACTTGATTTTAGTAGTTTCTTTCTTTGCACCCACCCATAATGTATTACAGAAGTATTTAATTTATTTGTTTGCTTTTGTTGACCTGGGCAGTCCCATTGGGCAAAGCCCTTTTTCAGTGGCAGCCCAGGGAGAAAAGCTCCAGCAGTTATTACAAGGTTTAGTTATTTACACAAAATTACATGATTCTTTTACATACACAAACCTGCATGGTACATTTACATATTCAAAACAGCATGGTTCAGTTACATTTCCAATAGTATATATTTTTTTATTTTTTTCTTACATAAAGATGGAATGCTATCAGCATCAGGTGAAAGAGAAAAACATAGTTGTTATTTAGCAAGTTAAGAATCATAAAGACTGTTTCCAACTGACGCTATTAGTATGAGTGTACAGAATCTGTTTGAGGAGTATGTCATGTTAAATAGAGCGTGGGATTATTAAGAAATGTTAGTATGAGCAGAAAGGTATGTAATTTGTGTTATTTGGAAACAGTCATAGCAGAAAGAGTACTTTAACATGATTATAAGGTTTGGCATGCTAAAAAGAAAGGATATTAGGTTGGGGGACTGTGGATGGGGGTAGGAAATTAAAGTAGGGTTTAAGGAGTGTTTTGTGAGCTGCTCAACCTGGAGTGGTACATTAGCATAACAACTAGTGGCCGAGATGCTGTTTGAGTAGTGTTTTAAAGTGTGGAAGTTTATTTGTTCATTTTACTTGGGTAGGGATGGTGTTCTAGAGTTTAGAAACATAGCATGAATACATGGATTTTCTTGCTGAATTATATGCCCTGTTATTATGTAGTAGAATTGTTCTCTGGAGCAGAGATCTCTGAGTGGGGAGTAGGGGTTAAGGATATGCTGTAGAGATGGGCATTTTTTACGGATGATGTATAAGTTTAAAAACTCTAATTAACTGTGACTAAGTAGTTTTGAGAGTTCTAGCCAGATGAGTTGTTTTAAAGCATGACAATGATGTGCCACATATGAAAGATTAGCTGCAAACTTTGCCATCTTGTAACACAAAACTAGCTTGCTTTTGTGTGTGTTACTTAGATTGGTGATGATGGGGGAGGCATAACGGAAGGAAGTAGGTAAATTGAGGTAAGTGTTACCCTTGCTGTGTCTGTAAGGTATACCTTTGCCTACAGAGGAAGCCTAATTTAAAATTTGTTTTTAATAGAATGAAGGATGTGCTGGTCGAACCTGAGTTTGTCATCTATTATTATGCCTAGTAGTTTGGTTTGGGTTACTATTTCGATCTTGGTGTTTTCTGCAGAGGTAATGTTGAAAGATTGTTTATTGTTAAGATGGGATTTTGAAGTGTAGAGCATCAACTTAGTTTTGTTGGGATTAAGTAATAAGTTGCAATTTTTTAGCCAAGTTTCAACTGCTAAGAAGGATGTTTGAGTACCTTCTTGGAGTTTGGAAAATGAAGGGGCTATACATAACAAAGTCGAATCATCGACATACTGTACTATGCTGACTGTGTGGGTGCTTATTGATGAACATGTTGAAGAGCAGGAGTGCAAGTATGGATCCCTGTGGAACTCCAATGGTTATTGGTAGAAAGGATGAGATGGTCTGCTGCAGTTTAAAGGCTTTTTCCCTTTCAGAAAGATAGCTAATGAACTATGAGATGGAAGGATGGGAGAGGCCAACAGACAGATGCAAGTTCTATACGAAGACTGTTGTGTGATATGGTATCAAATGCATTTGACAGATCTAAGAACAGGGTAGATACTAGTTTGCCATCATTTCTATGTTGATTTATGGTGTTGATGAAATTTAGGAGTCCAGTTGTTGTGCTATGGTCAGGTCTAAAGTATTTAGAGAGATGCCAATTGATGAGTGGATTGTGGAGTTGTTGTTCAATGTGTGGGGCAAGGATTTGGGTGGATAACACCACTGATTTTTTGTATTGAGTATATACGAATAAAGGTATGTATCCATTTATTTTTTAGGTATTTTTTTTCTTTTTTAGGGGGGCGAGACACTAAGATATGTTCTAAGTGGTTTAAGATATCTGCACTGAAAAAACTCAAAGTAGGTTATTTGATAAAGGTGCAGTGATATGTATATATATATATATATATATATATATATATATATATATATATATATGTATACACATACACATTTGTGTGTGTGTGTGTGTGTGTGTATATATATATATATATATATATATATATATATATATATATATATATATATATATATATATATGTTTACTATTAAAATGTGGAAAGTCAAAAAATATTGTAGTCAATAAGTCAAAAAGTAATGTTGTATCCATAATTTCTACCCACCTATAATTCCGAATGACCTTTCTCCAACATCTACATTCGACATTAAGCAAAATAGCAGGAGGTGACGTCAGACACCCAGGCTATTTTGTTTAACGTGTCCTAAAACTTTTAATTATACAACACAAGGTTTTACTGTTTTGCAGGGGGGCAAGTCCCCCTGCACCCTCTGTAAATTTTATACTCCAATTCTGAGATCGAACTAGAGTGAAGAAAAGGGTAAATTTCCCAGTCCCCACTGTAGTGCGATCTGTTATCAAAATGTCAATCTCACATTAGCGAATGCATACTACTATTCTCTACTGTGGATTTGAACATTTCCAGATCGGCAATACGGGAACTGGGAAACATGCATTCGACCTTCCCAGCTGTAACAACCTGCTGAGCTTTGCTTGCCTCTTTTATAGGTATTTTCACAAGACACTTGGTATTTGACTGAGCCCTCTGGTAGTAGACTGTGCCCAGTTTAAGAGATTGTTGGATCAGCTTGATGTCAAAATTACAGCACCGTTCTATGTCTTGATGGACAAGAGGGGAGAAAGTGTGTAATTATTAAGAATTAACCACTGATTTGGATTATGAGCAACTAGGTACATGCAGTGAATACAAAGACAGAAGGATAAGAGCCCCAGTCTGTTCTCTATTCCCATTGAAATAACTCTGACTCAACATATTAAGTATGCCAACTAGGTGAAGCTTCTAAGAGTAATAATAGGGACAAGGTTCAATTTACGTGTGTTGCATACTCTGAGTAACTATGAAGGCAGACAGAGGCTGTGGAAGCAATTAATTATGAAAAGGCAGGGGATGTATAAATAGTTAAGAGTATACCTATGTTAAGAAAGACAGAAGGAGGATGTAGAGATGACAGGTTAGAAAGATGGTTAATGTACTTGGTAAACAGAAAGTTTTGTCTGAATTAGACTGTCTCACTAATGAGACGTGGATTAGTATCAACTTGTTACTTGTTTCTGTGGTACGTTAGAATACAGTAACACTACAATATCTATAGTTTCTGCCCAATACTATGGTATGATAAACTGAAGTAATAACATAGTATCAATTGTTCATATAAAGTACATTTTTAACTGTAGCATTAATACTTTGCTAGACAGGGATAGTCACTTAGCAAAAAAAAAAAAAAAAGAAAAAAAGATTAAGAAAAAAAGCAGCACATTATTATAATGTAACCAAGACT